>NW_010545783.1:0-8731 GCF_000687285.1 Phaethon lepturus
ATGAACCTCTCCATAATCTTCCCCAATACCAAAGTCAGGCTGACAGACCTGTAGTTCCCAGGATCCTCCTTCTGGCCTGTCTTGTAGATGAGTGTCACATTGGCAAGCCTCCAGTCTTCTGGGACCTCCCCTGTTAACCAGGACTGCTGATAAATGATGGAGAGCGGCCTGGCAAGCTCCTCCGCCAGCTCTCTCAGTACTCTCGGGTGGATCCCATCACGCCCCATAGACTTGTGGGGGTCAGGACTGCTGATAAATGATGGAGAGCGGCCTGGCAAGCTCCTCCACCAGCTCTCTCAGTAGTCTCGGATGGATCCCATCAGGCCCTATAGAGTTGTGGGTGTCCAGGTGGCTTAGCAGGTCCTTAACTGTTTCCTGCTGGATTGTGGGGGGGTTATTGTGCTCTCCATCCCTGTCTTCCAACTCAGGGGGCTGAATACCCTGGGGATGTTGTTTCTTTCAAGGCAAGTACCTTTAACCTTTATAAAAATCACAGCTTGGTACAACAACTTACAGACTCTTTGAAGGAAAAAGGATCTGAAAAGTAATTCTACTTTGCCCTCAGTTCAAAATTCAGTATAGAGTCCATTCTGCTCCATCCATGGGCATCCTGTGTGATCCTTAGTTGGTAATACAAATAAATAACAAAACAGATTAAGGCTTCTGGTTGGTAGGAGTTTTAGGGTTTTCCTGAATAGGTTTTGACATACTTTGCATATGGCTTGGGGAGAGAGCAGGACATCGTTTACAACATACAGGACTGTACTATGGGTTCATCAAATGCACTCTTGTGGCCCAAGGGCAGAAGAGAAAGCAGTCCTCTGGGAAGGACCCTTCCTCTTTCAGTTTCAGTGTTACCAACAGCCACACATTCTTTCCGAGTAGTGGTGTATCCAATATTCCAATCCTAAAACTACCACTGCATTTGGCTATAGGAACTGCCGAGCGTTATATCAGCAAGCCAATTCAGCACGATATGTTCTTACATAAGGGAATGAATTCCAGAGGCACAGTAAAATACATGTGAAATCCTGCTAAATACGTATCTTCCCTAGATAAAAGCACAGGTAAGGAGATGTAAGGTAGATTTTCACTGCTGCCCCTCTGAACCTAGCAAAAACTCAGCATCTATCTCAGTTTGTGTGAATAATATTCTGGAAATGCCTATGTCCCTCTGTTTAGTGTAGGCACCTAACTTTAGACTACTTTAGGCTTCTAACTAGGATGTTAGCAGAACAGCTACATTAGGTTACATGAATTCCCCATGTGGTCAAAACCCAAAAGGTAACTTTGAAAAACCTCAGTTCCTAAGTTTATATATTCATTGAATGAATTTAAATTGGGTGGAAAAAAGGCCAATTATGTTTTGCAATGCAGTGTACAATTCTAAAATAAATCCATGAATAAAAATATCCAAATGTAAACACAGATTGATACAACTCAGAACATCCTAATAGCTCTTGGAAACATGAGTCTCATACAGTACATGTAAACCGTGTCATCATGACAAAAAGCACCCCTGGATCACAGAGTTTTCTACTGAGTTTGTTTTAAGTTTCTGCTAAAATAAAAAGGAACTGTTTTCAAAGACACAACAGATAGTTAGATGTCTAACATCAGGCAAAATCAACACCTGAGATGGTATATTACATTAAAATCTCAGGAAGATTTCCAAAGCCTCTAAAAAGAGATAGGTAGAAAACAGCCACCAATAGCTAAGTGCGGTTTTGTAACCTATATAAGAGAATGTAAGATTGTTCTTCTGCCAAAAAGGCTATTCCTGACTTCCCACTACCTAACTAAACTTTTAGTTTCCTTCCATATTATTTTAAAGGCATTTTTTTAAAAAGAAAAAAACCCAAAGAAGTATCAAAACATAATGTTTTATGTAACCTCAAACAACATTTTTGCTCCCTCCCACCTCTCATTCAGAACTGCAAGCTGACCAGGGCAAAAGAACAACCTGTTTTGCTACAAAACTTCAGCCTAAGGTCATTTGCATAGAATACAGTACTTTGTCTACAATGAGTGACAGTTCAGTTCTAAAAAGGCAACTAAATTTTATGAAATTCTCTTAATAAAATAAATGGTTACAAGTATTCCTTCCCTGAAGAAAGTGTGTGTATTTGAAGTGACTGCTCTTTCAGCACCTCTGTTCTGCCTACTTTTAAATCCAAAATTCCCTTTCACATATATTAGATGAAGCTCAGATACAGGTTACTTTCTTATAATTTACCAGACAGTTTTGGAAATTTTTATTAATACTGACTGGAATAAAATTTTGATGTAATAAACCACTACAGTATATAAATAGTGTGTATAGTAGCTCCTATAGGCAACTTACATTTTTAGGCAGAAGTGGGAAGTAAGCAACACAGGGCTTGATTCTAGTTTCTCTTCGCGTACAAGACCCCCAGTGGTATCTGTTCTCTTTCCAGGAAGGTTAATGTTGGATTACAGCAGCAGAAAGCAATATCAACTCACGTTGAGCCAGTCTGATGCTCCTTGGAAAAGGAATATAACCAAGACCTCTGGGGATGCAGTTTTCATGAGTCACTTCCAAAGGGGACCACTGGTGGAGGTTACACAAGATGAGGTCCTGCAGAGTACACCCAATATTTGCAGGGGGGAATCAAGCCCAAAGCCTGTTCTTATACTGCAGTATTTCTTGGCCAGAAGAAACAAGGGAATACCCACACTCACATACAGAGTTTCCAGACCACAGAAGTTTAGATAACTTTTCAAAAAATACTTTGAAGGTAAACAAGTGAACTTTTAACAATACACAATTTCTGTGAGCCTCCCTGTATTATTTACGCTACTCCGTTCCATGCAGGGTTAATGACAGAGGGCTTGAATGGTCTGCAGCGTGCCATGGTCTGCCACCCCATGAAAGGTCTCAGTAGGAGCACAGCTCTGCTCCCTGCCTTCACCACCCATGAAGGGACAAGGGGTTCGCTGGCCACCCTCCTTCTCCCCTTAGTCATCCTGCAGTCTGGGGATGCATGATTTGCGATGGTGAGAGGGAGCTCATGCTAATGAACCCTCCTCATCATGCGGATCTTTATGCCTAATTCATCAGGCACTTTAGAGAGCCATCAACTCATCAACAGCCACACAGTGAATTTTTTAGCTCAAGGTTGGTGTATGCTCTATTTTCTGTGCACAACTGTGGTTAAAGAGACCGAATAGATGAAGTATATGTTAATAAATGAAACATTAACAAGACCTCTGCTCACTGACCTACTTCCTGCTGGACTCGTTTTCCGATATTAACAATACTGAAGTTAAAAAAGAGAAAACAAGCAAACAAACAAGCTAAAAAGGAAATTTAAGACAATTCCACATCCTGATAAGCATTCTTTAGAAAAATAATCTCTCCTCATGTGTATATAACAATGCATTTAAGCTAATGAAAGATTTCCTGAACCCTTCCTTATTTTTCTGAACAGTTTTGAGTAAACTACTGTTGTAATTGCATATGCATATGTCCATTCCCTCCTGTCTATCCTGTTCTTCTTGCTACCCAGTACCTACTCGTTTGCTGTCTGCTGTGTTCTGGCTCTCTGAGATTCTTTGGGACTCTAACCATCAGCAACAGGCTTGAAGGTGCTGCCAAGTGTGCAGATACATATGCACACATACACACAGAAAGAGAACGTATTTTCCCTCTGTTCTCCTTTGTTTACTGGCTTTAGACCTAACGCATGCCCACAGTGCTTGTATTACTTGAGCCTTCACATGGAATTTTGGAGGCTTTAACATTTCACTTGGTGACTTAGTCTCTTTCATATCATGATTAACAAACTTTAGTAACCATTCATTAGAAAAAAAAAGCCATTGAGACACTATTGCCAATCTGTATTGGGAAGCTCATTTGATTTGCAGTAAAAATAATGTATGCCTAGAAACAGAAATAAAAATTGTCCCAGTTGTGCATCCTGTAGGTTCTCCAATGACTCTTTGGATTTACAATTGATTTTTGCTGTTCAGCAAAATGCTTATCAAAAAAAGTGAACCAAACTAGACCAAATCTTATATAATAATATTCTCATGGTGCAAAAAAAAAAGAAACAAAAAAACCCCAGCCCTCACAAGCTAATGTCAATTTTACCTGTATAAATTGCACACATCCTTGATTATCAAGTTTTTCTTGAAGTGCTCATATTCCTTAGACGATCAATATATCCTTTATTGCCATTATGGCTTTCAAGTACAGGATAGCTGCAGGTCTTTGGGGGAGGAACTTTAAGATGCACGCTTCTCTCAGAGTGCAGATCCACCTCTGATGTTCATACTTTGGCTGTTTAACACTGATGGACAAGGCAAGGTTTGAAGTCAAAGATACTCCTAGCTTGCTGTCCCTCCACTCCTTAATACAAAGGGGCATCCGAGACTATGTGGAAGTGCTTATCCTCAGGTGGATAGGAGAGTTTTGAACCCATCTGGTCTGATTGAGTATATAAGATATTTACATATAAACTTACATATAATATTTTTATATATACATATACACACATATATATCTGTGTGTGTGATTTACAACTTACTATGTAAAAATATTTAAACATCCTTCTGACACTGTAATAATTTCAAGTGTTTTTACTTTGCTAAAGCACCTAAGGACCAGCCTTACAGAGAATTGGGTCCCACTGATGAGGTCATGATCTGACTTGGGTTTTTGAAGATGGGTGATGTGAAGCCATTCTGAAGTCAAAGGAAGGAGATCCTCTGGTCAATTCTAGATTGAAAAAAACCTAACAAACAAACATGACCATTTTCCTTTGAAAACTGAAGAGTCATAGTCCAGTTTTAATTTTGAAAGGATTTGTATTTGGGGCACTAAAAATACAAGTGTTTTTCAAAATATCTGTGCAAAATTAATTAACTAGTTTCTGTCAGATTTTAATGAGGACCTCCCTTTATTGTCCAGCATGACCTAGTTGCTACTACTCTATATGAGTTTTGTTCGTTGGCTTTGTTTGTTTCATTGAAAAGATTACGTTATGTTGTCTGTGGTTTAAAAACCTTGATCACGTTTGTAACTGCAGGAATCTTCAATAAGGCATTTCTGAAGAAGATAGGTATAAGATAGAAGAATATAGGAGCCTAACAAGAAATCCTATTACTAGTTTTATGTCTCACAGGCCTCTCTCAATATGGCTTTTAAAACTTGAAATAACTTTATATAATTTTGTCTGCAGAAGATCCAAGCAGAAGCATAACTGCAAAAGTTGAGGAAAAGCATTTAAGTCTACTTGGCATCATTTCAGTTCTTTCTTTACAAATCTATTACATGAGAAAAATCACAGCTCCAGGGAGCTAAGCTATTGTACCTGAACTGGAAGGTCTGACCCAGAGATGGATTGTACCCATTATGTAGAGATCATCAATTGACAAACATTTGAAAGTGTTCAGACTACCAACAAGAATAATGTAAAAAAAAAAAAAATCCATTGGCACAAAAACATATCCTAAAACACCTGAGATCTAACAAAGAAGCTAGTACTGGTTCATTGTGAACGGACATTTTCAAGAGTCTTGCAGTTTTTACTTTGTTTTGTAACATACTTAGTGGAATTCAAAAAAAGCACCTGGCTGTCAGATAAATGCTTCTTTTAAAGAAAATCTAGAAAGTTATGCAATGTTTCGGGGCATGTGATCTGGGAATATGGAGTACCCTCAATGTTCATCAAAGTTTGGGGGAAGTGAATGGGGGTCCTTTATTGTTTTAAGTTGCAAATGATGAAGGTTGAGTGGGTTTTCAGACAATGGCAGCTGTGTTTGCTACAGATGTGCTACCACAAGTATAACAGCAGTGGTGCAAATGAAAACCAGAACTACAGGAGAGCTGGTCAGAGTGTTGGGGAAAACCTGGGGATGTGGGCTGAGGAGGAAGGAACAACATTTTCCTCTTTGACAATCAGATTTCGGAAATCGAGCTCAGTCTGCAAGTTAAACTGCTTCACAGGTTTTACATGTGTAAACCAGAGACTCACATGATTAACAGAATACACATGCTCTGACTCCCATGCCAATTTAAACCAGGTGAAGATCTGCCGCATACATGAAGCTATTGTTAATGCAACATGCCTTGTGCCTACTTTGAACTTTTTTTGTGACAATCAGTCAGGGTCATACTAAAATGAAAACATTACTCTTAATTTCCTTCAATTCAGGGTGCAACTAAAGGAGTCAGAGGAGTCTTTCCATTGATTTCAATAGGATTTTGTCCAACTTTTTGTAAAACACCCCAGATTACGTGTTGTGGTGTATAAAGCAACTTAAGTTACAAAATACTTCTTTTTAATTATATTAGCACCATTCTAAAAAATAATAGAAGAAAATGAAATTTCTGGGAAAAAAGATCTCCTTTGAATTTTCCCCTTTGTAACTGCCTTGATAGCAGTCTTAAGCAGAGCAAGAGCTATGTGCTTTCTACATGAGCACAATATCAAGCACCACAAATGTTCAGCTTAGAACTGTCAAGCCACACATAAAATATTGATACCTCACATTGTCAGGGTTAATACAGTGTTATTTTAATTGCAAACACACTGTGGGTGATTAGTCAAACTTGCAGCGTCTTGAATTCTAAGATAAAGATGCCTTCTGGCTGGACCTCCTATGCAATTAGCACTATGACCCTCATGTGCTCTTCTCTGTTATTAATATGATTGGTCTAATATGAGTATTACATATCATTCATTAACCTGTTGTGAACCATCTTAGAAACCATCTTTGAATAATAGACTACATTCCTTTTTCTAAATCCATTTACTAGCAGGGAGAGTGAAAAGGATGAAGACAAGCTTTCTCCATCAGGCTGACTGGTACAGTGTTAAGCAATATATAGTGTATGAAATTATGAAAGAACAAATTAAATAACAGGGCATATCTGCCTCATTAGTAATGGATGATCAGGTGCTCATTATGTTGAATTTCCACCCTGTTCAGAAGATGAATGCACATGCCAGAACAGAAATATGTTAACTGACCCTGCCTGAAAATAAACTAATGCACATCTGGAAGTTCACTGGTTTGCCAGCTCACTACTGTTTATGCTGGCTGGCTCGCTTGCTTGCTTGCTTTCCTTCTTTCTGTCTGTCTGTCTTTTTTTTTTAAACCAAGCCGTTTGAATCTTTACTTGTTATTAAAAGTATATTTGCCTAACACTAGTTACTCAAAAATTGCAGACTATTATTAGAATTAGGTGAATAAAAGAAAAAATAAGTAAAGTATTTTGGAAAGGAAGCATGCTCTTCTGTGGGGCCAAATCTTCAGCTGGTAGGAATCAAGTATTCTACTGGCTTCAATGGAGATACGCTGTTTATATCAGCTGAGGAAAAAGCCCAGTAAAATAACATTATCTACAATAAGCAAGATTGGATTGTTAACAGGAACTAATCATAGTTTTGCTGACATTCCTCATCCAATATTTTGCCTTACTAACAACCTGAATTGCTGTTATATTCCTATGTGAAAGCTTGATCACTTCACATTGTTTACCCACCTCATATATGTGGACCTGTCAGAGTTCCTGGCTTCTGGTGTGTGAGGCACCCCTTCTCTGCTCTGAAGACAAGGACACACATGTGGCAGGATGATTGCCTAAGAAAGGTGTTGAGGTTTACTTTATCTGTGAGGTAAGGTGAGCCCCATCACAGAGGAAGGGCTGTGGATTTAAATCACTGAAAGAGGGAGAGAGAGGGTAGGATGAAGGATGTTCCCCGTTCTCTGCACGCCATTAGGAAGCACAGAAAACACACTCCTGGTTTTGTGAACTTCCACGTGCTCCCTCCTGCTTCATGGGCAAGGGGTCAGCTGTGCTCTGTGCGCTGGCACGGGCACTACTGGGGGCCGGGCGCTGGGGTGCTGCCCTGCGAATGGAGAGGAGAAGGGTCCTCTCGTACAGGTCCAACTCACAAGGCCTGAGACTTGGCAGGTCAGTGTCTAGAAAAATAGTCCTCCTGCAAAGGAGAAATCAGCGTCCATGTTTCATAAGCTGCATTTTGTTTGAAGCAGGACTCCAAGTGTGAGTCTCCACCAACATGGGATCGAAATTTGTATGTTTTTAAAGGGAGGTTTTATGAACCTTCCTCAGTGAGTACGTATTTATTCTAGATATTCCTGTTGGAAAGGAAGCAGAAGATTTGCTGATTCTTCTCTCTGATATCCAGCATGCTATTTCGTTAGGCATCATATTTTAAATCGTGCTTCTGAATTACCTGAATAAGAGTAGCTCAGAGTGATTGCCTTTGACATCTGAGCACGAAATACTTGTTAAAGAACTGAACAGTGTGTTGTCATCCAATGACTATTGTGGTGTTTTCATGGAGATTTCCAGGGCCTCTTAGAAAGTCATACCTATTGCTTAAATTAAACATTAAATCGTATGACTTCTGCAGAGGTCAGCTACTAATAACTTAATTCTTAATCATTTGCTAACAACCTGGAATTCGATTGTTAGGAATTCTAGCAATACCAAAATTACCGCTGTGTTGAATTATTAAAGGTTTATATCAAAGAATGAGCTTAAATTGCTTTGGTCTTGTGTAAAAATTCCTCTGATCTTCGGCAATCATAATTTATTTACAGCTTCCATACGTTTTCCCTCTTTCACAAAGAAATAGGATTTCTTAAGTATGGCCAGGAGGCACTGCATTTTCGTGTGTAGTACTGTCTCTCAGTTAGAAAGACAGGGAAGAACTGCTGGCTTAAAGGTTCAGCA
>NW_010545783.1:8762-12083 GCF_000687285.1 Phaethon lepturus
CAGCCAGCTTTTCTGTGTGAAAGTCAGGTTATCTAAACATTTTCTTCCCCTGAGAGAGATATTCATAATATTTATTCTAAAATACAAATATTAGGGCTCTCTGCTCCATGTGAATTATCCTTAGGTATAGTAAATACAGTTCAGGTTAAAATAAAATCAGGGCATAGCAACAGCTAGTGTTTACATTTATAAAAAGTACATGTGGAGATTATTGCAGGAAAATGTTCCAGAATTTATTAAAATGTCCCCCTTTTAGCTGGATAAAGAACATTTTAACTTTTGGACTTGAACCCAAGTTGGCTGTAACTGTGTATTGTGGCTTCCATAGAGTATCTCTCTGTTTAATGTGGACATCTTCCCAAAAGTTGGGATTGGTGCATTTTGTAGAAGGCAGATTAATACCAAATGTCCTGGTTTATAAATTACATGGGACAAGATTTTTTTTTTTTTTTTTTTTTGTTAATTCAGCTTCAATCCATCAGCTAGCATCTTGACAATCCTTTAGAGTTGAAGAGAGATAGGATCACCCGTTTATCAGTGTTAGTTGTCTGTTAGACATAAAATTACTTGAAGCATCTCGTCAGCTACAGTGAAAATGGAACAGAGAAGCAAAGAAGAGCAAATTTGATATGCCATTGCAGATTGTACTTAAAACTGCAACACAGTTTTAAATTGTGCATGATACTACTTTACAAAGAAAGTTACATAGAAATAAAAGTCTAATTTATTGTTCTTGAAAATAATTGACACTATGTTGTTGTTTTGAACTGATGTCCTTCTGTTGATAAACTGTTGAGGTTCACAACGGATATGCACAAAGACCTGATTTTCTTTAGAAACAGGATATAGTAAATGTTCCTAGAAAAATGCTAGGCAAATTTTCATACAATAGTTCTCAGTCTTGACAAGTTTTTATTTAAAAATGCTTGTAATGAGCAAATAAAAGGAACAAGATTTTTAGCTGCTCTATCTTTCAGCCTCTAGAGATCAAACTGGCTGAGAGTGGAGAAGAGATCCTCAAAGTGTGCTGACTAGTTTTGTAAGGTCTAACTGAAGACACACTCAGATTCTTAGCAGGGTTTGATGGTTCCAGCAGCATGAAAGGGAGAACCATTAGGAGGCTCACCAGCTACTTACTCAGTGTATGCCATTATTAAACCAGAGTAATACCAAATGGCACCAGACTCTTCCTCAAACCTTTTGCTAAAATGCTTATGGTTTTGGTCCTATAGTTAGGTTCTATCTTTTCTCTATGGTACATATTCCCACACAGTTGCACAGTCTAGTTATATGGGAGGGTTGGTCTTATTGACAACCTCTTCTGCAATGCCCATGGCCTGCTTATTTCTAGTCTACAGCACTCCTTGAGAATACATACAAAACATAAACACATTCAGTTGCTTGGTCTCTCAAGCAACCTTACCTATGATATGTTAGCCCTGAAAGGGTTCACCTGGTTCTTGGAACAGAAATCCACTTTTCTGAATACTTGTTTCACTGGATCAACAAAACCTGGCACGGACAGATAAAAAAGGCACATCATTAACAGGCAAAAGGCACTGCCTGCTGCTAACTCCAGACACCCGTAGTGTGCCTCTCTATAACCTACTCTCGCAGTGAAGTTCTTTCCAAAACGCTCACTGCTAACCCAGTGTTACCCCAACTGAAATAGCAGCAATTAAATTTCCATTGCAAAGAACGTATGAACAAAACTGAACACTCTTGTAAAAAAATACACAGCTCAGATGGGGAAAGCAGCTCTGAATAGCTGAGAATCCTGTCAAATCAACACCAGTTCTCATCAGACCACTCCAAGGTGCTTCTCATTGCAATAACATAATGCATTTCAATTTCTGTCACTAGCAGTTTTCCATGCTTAGAAAAACAATGCTACATAATTATTTTCTATCTCTAAAGACAGTGATCTTCCCCTCTAACTCTCCCAACTAAAAACTAGCAAAATTAAACAAATATAATAGCAAAATTAAAATGAAGTGCTAAACAGAAAGTAAACAGCAAGGATGTAGGGAGATTGCATCTATAAACACCCCTCGAAGTTAAAGACTTCAGAAAGTTAGGAGTGAAAATTGAAGGTTAGAATGAAAGCACTTTTGAAATGTTATCTGTAATGGCTATTGCACTGTCTTACAGTACTCGGTTACAAACCTACTTCTTATATGATTCCCTACCTTAAAGCTGCATTATGTATTTAAATCCTCTTGTGCAAGTATACAAGAGGTAAAAAGATATTTTTGTTTTTAAACCCCTAGAGGAGAATGACCTTCGTGAAGGTAGCTCCCTCAGATGCTGAAAGGAAATAGGAACACCTCTATCTCTCTATTAAAATATGCAGATAAGTTCAGGGTTTTTTCCTCTGTTCTCAAGAAATACACTTTTTAATATATGCTGTTATATGATCACATACAAAGAAGTATATTTTATTTTACAATAAGTAAATATGCTGCATTTATCAAAAGTAATCTGCACCAATTTTTCTTTCATTTAGGAAAATTAAAACATATATTTTACTGCTAACTGTGCAATATTATTGGATCTAACATGATTTCAGCTGAGGGAGACCAATGAATACAAATTTGGGGGAAAGGTTTTGAAAAATATCTCCCCTAATTTTTAGTCCAGTGTTTTGTTTACAATCAAGGAAAGTACTCTGGTTACTGGAGAATGAAATAAAATCTCCTCTGTCACTTCAAATAGGATGACCCTGCTTGCAGTTTTCATCCAAACTGCTCAGATATTTGAGATGTTCACTTTCATATACGATGAAATATTACACGTCTATAAATCAATCCAACACACACAAAAAAAAGCAATAATTAGCATCAAAAGCACAGGAAAAGTAATCATGATGTGATCCTCCACTCACACAAAAAAAATTTAAAGCCTGTAACAGTTTCTCAGAGATCACCTATGCAGTCAACCTGCTGTGGGACACTTTGCATTCAGTTTGTGGTGAGTTTTAGCTGAGTATAACTTCTACCTGAAGTAAAAATTGTTATCCTTTCTGAAACTTGGAGATAATGTTTTTGTTGGTTTATCTGTATGTACCAGTATTTGACTATAAAATAACATATTCTCATTAACATACCAAAGAGAGATCATATGGAGTTAGCCAATTATCCATGTTAGCAAAGGAACTGGCATGTGGATTAGGGCGAGGAAGTACATTTAGGCTTAAATCCCAGTTTTTCTGTGAGCCAGCCATCTTCATTTCTGCCAATTTGAGACAAAATACTCCAAAATTGCTTCATAATGTATGCTTTAGTCTGACCTCAATTATGATCAATTTATACCAGGCTAATT
>NW_010545783.1:12093-21773 GCF_000687285.1 Phaethon lepturus
AGGGAAAGTTTGGACCAGAGTTACAGCTTTTTTAACGTCATCCTTTAAGATCAAATCTTTGCCTCATGATGCATGTGCCATCACCATATTACTAAATAAAGGTTATCCCATTTTGCTGAAATACAGTTTAGTTACCAAGAACAATCTTGCATTCTTAGACTTTGTCTCTAGAGGGTGGGAATCGAGGGCGGCCTTATTAATTTTCCTTAAACTAGCCCAAGTAGAGTACATTCAGCATTGAAGTCTTACCACTTAGGAAAATTAGTAAATAAAATTTCCATTTTTTTTGTGAACTGATTCATGACACAGCAAGCAGATAGAATTGGCCATGTGCAACACTGAGTTCTGGAAGTTCACCAAACTCAAAGAAAGAGTCCAATTTTTCCCTAGACTCCTTTCTCCAGTGAACTTTGTACTATTCCATTAATAAATGCACAGGAATTTGATACCATCAAACAGAGCCTTGGTACTCAAGGACTACCTACATGAAACATTCTCCGTACAGGCTAAGAGTGTCAAATTACTTCTGCATGGGAAGACCCACAAATTTCAGAATTCATCACAGACCCATTATGGGAATGGATATTTTCAAAGTCTGCTGCTTGTGGTCTTACATACTTCTACTACTACTATACTTTCTGCAGAAATTTTTATTCATTCATTAAACTAAATGAACAGGAAGAAAGTCCAAGAAACAGTCTATGACAGTCTTTGTAAAATTAATACGAAATTCAGGGAACCAAACCAAAATGATAAAAGCAACCTAAGAAAAAAATCATAAAATTAATCCAAGCTTTTGATCATTTTTCAGCCATCCCCCTTGGGACTGGGCTTTACCAACACATCTCTCCAGTAGTTACACTGCAAGGCAATACAGCATTACATTTACGATGACAAAGTAAATTATTCAATAAAGAAATTCAGGTTTCAGTAATGTCTTTTTTCCACTTAAATTTATGCAGCAGTGTATATCTGCACATTGCTATTTATCTGTCTAGTGATCCTTTTTACTATGCGAGTAGTTCCTAACAAGTAAATAGCCAAAATCACACTTGTATGATGGTATATCTTTCCTTCTACTTTCTGTCAGTTGATTTAACTTTCTCTTCTTTTCCTTCTTTCTTAATCTACCCAACCATTCTTCTTCTCAACTCTCTTTCTAAATAAATTCACTTGTACATGCTTCTTATGCCCTTATTCTTAATTTCAGTTAGTTTCTAGGGAACTGCAAAAAATAAATCAGAAATAAACTTTTTCTTCCATTTTGAAAAGAGTCATATGTATGATGGTTTAAATTTCCTATACCAATAGGCATCTTAGAATAGCTGTTGCTCTCTGCACAAACTAGACCTCTGCATTTTCCTACTGAAATAGCTGAAAATGTAATACTCGACTGGAAGCCAGAAAGTAAAGATCACAGTGCCCAAGTTAGCTGACTGGGTTATCTGAACAGTCTGGAAGCTCTCTTCTACCCAGTCACAGAAGACCATTAGCTATTTCCCCTCTCATACCAATCTGAACCTGCAGAAACAGCATAGAATCCAGACAGACTCTTAGGAGGTAAGTCATTGCACTAAACTCATGGGAAAAATACTTTTTAAATAATCAAAGCATATCGGTCTTTCCAGGCATACCTCATTTTACCTTTTCGGAGAACAGCTGTCTTCACCTGGATTTTAATTTCAGGCAGATGCTGAAGTACTTAGAGAGAGGTATTTGTACCAGATGAAGACTGGGGTTTTCATGGGCCTCTAGGATGGGACCACCATTCTGAGGCTGCAGCCTCCTAAAGTTACTGTGAGAGACTTCATCACGACGATTTAAAAATCAAGTCAAGCCTTACGGTGTTCCAGACAAGAATAGGTATATAAAAAGAATGAGTCCGTCTTCAAATCCTGTTTTTCAGGGAATGAGTGGACTAATTAATTCAGACTCTGGTCTTCAGATATACCTTCATGCTCTTGAAGAAGCACAATGGTACTCCATTCTTAAATCATATACATGCACCATATGCAGAGCTGGAAGTACTTCAAAATGGAGAAGGATCACTCTAAAAGTAGTAACCTGTCTATTCTATGGCAAGATTTAAAAAAAAAATGCGAACCTGTAAATCTGATTGAAAAAATTATCAGTCAAATATTTTCTCTATTTTGGTCACTTAAAAAAAATAAATCTCTTATCGCTGCTTAAATTCCAAGCTGCAGGTCCTTCTTTTTTATTTAATCTCCCAAGAGGAAGGGAGGGATGAAATCTCTATTTTTTATCTTTTCCTCATTAGTAAATAGAGATACCTTCAATACAAATGTAAAGAACATATAATTTCATTTCATCTTAAACTTTTTACTTAGAATATGGCATAGATTTTATTTGGAAAACAAAGAATCACAAATCTTATTTGTTATAATTTATCTTTAATAGAACTTCAGCTTTTTTGCCAGTTTCTGTATTCAATGAAGAGACATGACATTGTAGGAGACAGTCTTGAAGGATTTCTGGTTTCATAAATGGCTTATTGCTAATGAAGTCTTATAGCACAATATAATAAACCTTTTTTTCAGCTCTTACAGGGTTGTAAAGCAGACAGGTATATTCTTATTGAGCTGGGTGATGACTAAAAAAATTCTGATTCTAGATTTCTTGATTCTGTAAATAAGCTGAAGTTACAAAAATGTTACTTTAAAATCACAACTCATTTTTCAATGGGGCTGTCTTTGGAGATAGAATGGTGGTAATCCAGCTGATATTCATCCTCCAAAAAAGGAGTGAGCTGAAGTAATCACTCAAAAATAAATGTGATTTCTTTTACTATGACTGACATACAGAATTTTAACTTGCCTTTTTTTTCTGCATAGGACACGAAAGACTGTTTTGCCTTTTTGATGTCAAGGGATATATGTAATCTGTGTATTCATGGTTTTGGTTGTGTTTTTTTTTTTCCTGAAACACAATTGCCTCCCAAGATCAGATGATTCTTTTCTGATTTTAATATCTTAAGGAAATACTCAGAACAAAGTAACTACCTTCATTTCAACGGTCATACTGTTACTGTTTATTAACTAATTTCTTAACCTGAAAAAATGCAAGAAATTGACTGGCTTAAAATAATCAGAAGTTCTGCTTAAGACAAGGTGAGGATTTCTATAGCAGCAGAAGCATATGGAAATTATTTTAGTCTTAATTTCAACAAAGGGAGAAAGACCCTCATGGGACACGGAAGTACAAAATTTCAGCCCTGTGGTATTCGATAACAGCATTCAGGCAGTCCACCCAGGAGAAATGCCTTTGGAAACCTGCCCAAATAGAGGCTCACTTACTAGAAAAAGACAGTAACTGCAGTCGTTAATTTTTTAAAGTTAGTATTATTTGTTCTCCTGGCACTGAAAGTAAAGGCACATTTGAAGCAAACATAAAGGTAACTTTTGTTAGAGATATACAACCTGAACACAGGAAATTGAACTTTATAGTGCTAATTGCCCCTTGAAGAAAGTGTTATCTGACAGTATCAGAGATGGTACTAGAATCTATTGAAAAGTAGAAATCTTAGTATTTTAGAGACATAGAAAACATTTAAATATCTGATTGGGTAACTGGAATTTTAGCATTGATTTACTACTTGAAAGTAGTAAAGAAAACTTTAACTGCCTCAGTTTTATATAAGCAGCCACAAATTCAAAACCTCCTATTTTTGCATCAAGGCAAACCTAAGACTTTTTGAAGTTTAAATCACAAAAATAAATAAACAAGACATCATGGAAAAATTGGGCGTTGATAGCAGCAGATTCTGACTCCAGGTGTTTCCCTGTCTTGGAGTTCTGACTAGGATCCCAGGCTTTCCTATCCAAGTTACACATCCAAAGCACTGGAGAAAGAATTCTGCAAGTTACATCTGTCTCAGGGAAAGTTTTTAATTTTGCATAGCTTAAAAAAAAAACCCCTGAAATCTGAAACAAATACTTATTTTCACACATGTAAACTTCTCCGATGTTCAGCATGCTCTCAAAACTACTGTTTCTTGAAAACAAATACTTAGACACTGACATCTTTAGACAATGTGAAGAAATAACCCCTGAAGGTTTTAGTTTTCTTCTAGTCATTACATCGCATGATCAAGCACATATAAAACTTTTACCTTTGGTCCAACTTCAGGCTTTGTCTTACTCAGAACTTGTAAGTTATACTATCCTTCAGGTGGTTGCATTCAACCTTGCTCCAAAATAAAATAAGCTCTGCATTGTAAATTTTCCGTTGTATTATTTACAAATATCATAAGTGCACTTACAATTTTTTGTTTTATTTGTTTGAGACAAGCAACATGATAGCACATGAAAAGACTTCATTAACACAGGTGAAAGAGAATGAAAATAACTGATAACTAAGGTTTCCATCGTTCAGCTGCAGTAGGAGATGCAGACGAAGTCCTCTTCTTTGAAATATTAAATTATTTCTACAAAACAAATAAAAGAAAATTATTCTAGGTGGTCCAGACATGCAGTGTTTACGGTCATCTTGGCCACATGAGAAAAGCAGAGATTTGAACACAGATTTCTGAGATCTGACATCAGCTGCCAAACTACTGTATAATTGTGACATAGGTTTTTATTCTTCCCCCACTATTCATTAAAAATGTTATCTTTGCACTGAACAGCCTGATCCAAATCTCTTAGTGGTATTACTACATTCAATTAAAAGTATTGATTTTGACAAGTAAATAGTGGTTGAAAAAAGACCGTTCACCAGACGTGTCCCAGTCAGGTTCAATTCTGAGTTGATGATCATGGGTTTGCACAGTTTGAAATGTTTAAATCTGTCTAGCTTAGCATAAACAGTTTTTTATGTATATTTTCAAGCATGTGCCAAAAGCGATGACAGTTATTTGAACACACTATCAGATTCAAGAATGGATAAAACATTATAAGTTGTTATAGCAAGTAGTATATACTGAAAAGGCAGTATTGCTTCTAGGCCTTAAAAACTTGATCATCCTTTATAAATTCCAAGCATCATATATGGATGACAAGATTTAAACCTTTGGTTGAAGGAATTACGTCAAAACAATCTTCCAAGCCAAAAATCAAAGAAGCATTGACAAAGTGACAAAGCATTCATATCTCCCCAATCAGTTTTCAAGGGCCACAAATAGGTGAAACCTGCTAGAAACCAACTGGAACCATTAGAGGACCCAACCCACTGAGTAGCTCAGGAAGAACTTGTATGAAAATGCTTCGTTTATTGATTCTTAGTTCTCTATTAATAAATTATCTAACAGGAGATTTCATTCCATCTACTGTATTATTCTAAATTATAAACACTTCAAAGGGTTTACAGCCCAAGAAATAGTTTCTTCAGTTCTGAAATCTTCCATTGTTTTCACTTTCCATTTTGTATGAAATTACATCCCAAATGCATTTTTGGTTTAAAAGGAAAACTTGTTGCTTCACAATGTTAGGTGGTAAAAACGGGGAAAAAAACAAATGGGAAAGTGTGGCGAGATGGGAGATATTATATTTATTTATATTTGTAGGTCTATATGTGAATGCTTAGTTCTGTGCTTCTTCTTCTACAACCCTAAAAGAGCAAGAAGAACTTTTACAGTACTAAAATCATTAATGCCTATACAACTAATCATAGATAAGCTTTAGGATCACTTTCTATGACAGTATCATACTACTCTCATCAGGGAATGGGATAACTGGCTGTTTTTTTATTTCTTTACATTTATTCTTTTAGCTTTAATTATACTGTGATGAGATCTCATGAGCACCACGATAGCTTAAACTTCAGGTATGTGCTATTGAGTAACTGCCCACGACAAAGATATAAGGCATAAGCCCACAGAGTTAGTCTCCACATAAATTCATAGAGCTTATCCAAAAGGCTTCCTCACTGACGCATGCCCTGCTCTGTGGGGCAGCAGGTACCTGATGCAGTTTAGGGTTTTTAAACATTTTGTTATGATATTACTCTTAATTTAGACACTTTCCTTATTGATTGGCAGCATTGCTTGTGATGGAGAGTGTAGTTTCTTCCTGCTAGATCCTGGGAAACTTCCTTTTACCTCAGCAGAGCAGTACAGAACATTCATGTAGCTACATGGTACCTGGCAGAACTCAGCTAGCAGGTCCAGAGGAAAATCACTACTTGGAGGCATATTTCCTTATCTACCAAGATGTAGCAAGAGATCAGCATTTCAAACATATGTTCATGACATAATTTACTTTAGGTAGGTAAAAAGACAAATACATTTTAGGTATGTAGTTTACTCAGAAATGACTACTCACAATAATTAACTTCGCTAGAGAGATTTTAATCATTTCATTTTTTAATACAAATATTTGGCTAATAGATATGAAAGGTATTTATTTTCTCTTCAGTTGGCTTTCTTTCCTAGGATTAGTATAACATGACAGATGGCTGATGTCATCTTTACTTGGAAGAACTCAGCTGGCAATAATAGCATGGTACATTTCTGGGGATTTGTGATATTGTATGTCATGAAGCGGTTTTCAACCAAAAAGAGTCCAAAAGGGAATTCCCAGAAGTAAATATCTGCCTATGATATCCTACTGCGTCTTGTTGATGCATCACAAACAGAAGGAAGCATAGAGTCTTTATAAAACTCCATAAATATTTACAATATTGTTGAAAATACATTGGAAAAGATACAGATTGCAAATGGTATGGGCCCCCTTGGCACTGTATCTTTAATTTTGCTGTTGAGTGAGAATAACAAAAAGTGGTGCTTTATATATATGAAAATCTGTTATGTATATATTTGAAGTTCAGTGATTTTTGTCACATTTGACATTTGTGTGTAATAGAGTGAAAGTATTAATAATATTAGAATGTAGATACCCTGGTTGATTGTTTTTCATTTTGCTAATGATTGCTGTGATGAGTAGACTAATGTCAGGGTCGGAGGGTTGAAGTTAATGAGAGCTTTCCATTGCGCCATTGATTAATGGGGGATAACGTTGAGAGAGATTTTCAGATTCCTCCCATATGAAAAGAGTGAAGGTAAAAATGGACTGATGCCAATTTAAACACTTTGACTACCTACCAAAATGTTTCTAAACCTTCTATCATAATTACATCTAGGCCTGACAAAAACTGTGAGAAAGTATATACAAATATATAAATTGTTATAATGATAATGCTTATAATGATATAAATTAAAGCTTGCTTTATAAATCCACACTTTCTCCATTTGCACTGCGCTAAACTGTAATAGATTTTATATTCCTCCACCATGTTGAAAAGTAGCTTTTTATACTGTTAGCATAAAAGGACAGATTATAGAATAATATATGTTTTAATATTAGAAAAAACATTCCTGCAATAGCTGGTTTTATAATTATAGTTTAAATACGTCAAGTCTAGTTGATATTTGTTCCCTTTGAATCCAAGAAGAGGCTTTACTAACTGGATTCCAATGACAGAGGGCATTCATTAACATCCATAAATATCTAACTCTTCTTGAAAAAAATAGATAGAAATGCAAGAAAGAAGACCAAGGAAAGCAGACCAACATCCATAACAAACTGAGCAAATATTTTTGACAATTATTTTCCACTTCAATGATTTTTCCTATTCTCTGTCACAATGAGAAGGAAAAACGAGGCTGGGAGATATTGAAAAGACGCATCTTGAAAAGCAAAAAGACCAATCCTCCCAACCCCCACCCCCCCCGAAAAAACTAAACTTACTTTCAAAAGTGTCACCATGTCAATATATAAGCTGTGTATAAATGTCTACTAAGAGCTTTTCAAAATATATGCTTTTTTTTAAGCAAAGAATATCACATAACAGGTAGAGTATGAGAGAACTCAATGACTTAAAACAAATGTCTTTGCCTGTCATATTAACCTGTCTTTATATACCTAAGAAATGCACAAATAAAATATGACCATGACATTTATATGAATATTTTTATTCCTTTTCCATTTTTTATTAGGAAATAAAATTAAATGGCTGCATGTGTCATGGTTAAGAGAAGTTAAATCTTGATCTATCACCTGAACATTATTGCCAATGAATGATAATTGACCCATGATACCTATTAGTACCAACATAGGCTTTGCCCATTATAGGAACAAATTTGAAACAGGCTGGCCTTATAATGGGCAGCATAAAGCTGTCATGTTCCACAGTAGTTATGTTGATGATGCACTGAAGAGACCATCCTGCAACATGCAAAATAGTAAGCTGGTAGGATTTTAAATGTTTTTCTTTTGTGGTACAGTGTATTTCTTCCCTAAGTATGATTAAATAATCATAAGAACTCCTCTAAGGGCTAATCTGCGTTATTTCCCAGATTTTCACCTTGGGGACATATTGTCCCTTGTCACCGAAACCTCAGGGACAGAAGGGTACGCCACAGGGTGGCACAGCAGGAAGCTGAGATACTGATGAAACAGTGTTCAGTTAATGAAGGCATGGCCCATGGCCTCTGCTGGTATGCCATATGTTTGAAGAAATGCTAATGACTACAATTCAAATACCTTTTTCATCTTAACTATATGTAAATGTGTTTATAAATGCTCTCTTATAAATATACTATCACATTTTTAAAAACTAAGTGCTAATGTTGCTTTCAACATCTATAATACACAATAATTAAAACTTTAGCAATTCTGCTTAATTATACCTTATGGGAAACTGTACAGTAATTTATAGAAATTAGGCAGAAAAACAAAGATCAACAGAAATAAAGCAGCAGTGGAAGAACTGAATAATAAATCACTTAGATCATTAATTTACAAAAACAAAATCATTGTGAAAAGACAACTTGGGGCTCAATTCTCAAACAGCTGAGATCTGCAAGGGGAAGATTAGCTAAAAATCTCAAGGCATTCCATTAAAAAACTCCTACAGCAAATTGAACTAATTGTGACTTTTTTGAACTTTCGGATCATTTAACAAAAACCAAACAATTGAACTACAGATTTAAGGAGAAAAATTGGGGGGATTTTAATTAGGCAGTGTCTCTTTTCTCTTTGCTTTACCTTTGTGAAAACCCTGTAACACTGCAGGTGATCATTAGCCACAAATGGCATTTTGCAGTGAATCATCTCCACAAGTGGCCAAAACGACATCTCCATTGCAACAGCAGAAGTGCTATTCAGGAAGAGCAGTTGGTGACCAGGTTAGACTACATGGGACACTACTATTTTTGCTACAAGACAGGACACCCTGTTGCAGTCATAACTATTCCAGAGAAACTACCTCAAGATCCAGGTTAAGGCATGGTGGTATTGCTAATCTGTAAATCTACTACTCACTTTTTTTTTTTTCTTAACATAAATTACAGACCTGACTCACCCATATGCAAATTCTGCCTAACACCTACTACAGAATTTAAATTATTTTAAGATGAAGAAGGGACAACTATTTTAAAATCTCCGAGAAAGTCTACTTACATGGCATCTCACACAGGCAAACTCATGAAAATTAACCACCAGATAACTCCATTTTCTAACCAAAAATCCAGTTCAAGCAACAAGGAAACTAAACTATGAACTGTGACAGCTGCCTGAGGGATCATTAGGGTGCTCTGAGTGTTAAGGTAGAACATCTGTATCAAGCTGGTTTTACTGATTACTTTTTCTCTTGCACCTTAAGAATTAGGATGGAAGGAACTATATGAATGAGCTTTACTTCACAGAATCACAGAATCACAGAAA
>NW_010545784.1:0-241 GCF_000687285.1 Phaethon lepturus
GTAAATACTTGCCCCTAATTTAAAGCGTGCTGAAGCCGGGGCGTGCGGCTGTTGTTAATTACGTTTTGGAAATTAAGCGCTAGTGAGCGATCTGTTTGGTTAGGCACAGTAACCACACGGATGGTTAGGCAAGGTTTTCCGGAGGAGTGTGGTACCTTTCTCTGCTGTCTGATACAGGGCTGCTCGTGGAACAGATGCTTCTTTCCAGGGCGAAAATTGGTGCTTTTCTCGCAAGAGCCCA
>NW_010545784.1:284-10461 GCF_000687285.1 Phaethon lepturus
TGGATGGGCTCCAGCCGACGCGACACGGGGTACGGGGGGAAAAGAGCGAGAAGACTAAATACCTTGTAGCTGATCACCTGGTAAAAGTCACCACTGCTGCTTCTGCAGCCTTTGAACTTGCTATTTATTACAATTAATTATCAATTCTCTTTGTTGTCCTATTTGTATTTTGCAGGAATCTTCTCTGGTTTTTCCTGTCGTGGAAAACTAATGTCTGTTACAGTTCATGAAACACTTGCCTTTTTGGAAAGAAAGGGAAGTTGTTAAAGTGTAACTGTGCTTTTTTTTACATAAATGATCTCCTGCAACTTTAAAAATATTTTTTTCACCCAGTGCCCCAGATCTGTGACCCTTTACATCTCTAGAAATCCAGTTGTATTCAAATGTTTTTTAAATTAGCAAGGAGCCCTGGCGCGCTCCCCGCGAGGGCTCGCGGGTCTGTGGACGTTGGCCGCAGGCAGCCCTGGCTGAGGTTCACCCGTCTCCCGCTCGGGGCCGTCACCCCCATCTCTCCCTAAAGCAGAGGTGCTGTTGCTCGTTGCCGCTTTTCTCATCATTTGCACCCGAGCCCGGTGGCGAGGAGGGAGGGATGCAGCAGCTGCGTCCGCATCTTGTAGCTCCCCATCTTCCACTGTCAACACTAAGATGTCCGTGTGTTGTCCATCGCTACAAGACGGATGTGTAGGTGAGGAGGTGCCGTCTCGTGGAGAAGACGGAGCCCATCAAATAAGGGAACCGCTCCTGTGGGAAGTGATGCACCTGGGAGAGCCCGGGTTTGTGGGACGTCAGCTGCTCTCCTACTGATCGGACGTGTTCGCTTGGTTTAATGCAGGATGTGGCTGCATTAGACTATCTCCAAAAAAGGAGACTAAGAGGAAGCCATGCCTCCACGTAGCACAGCATCATGATGTGGAGGCAAACTGAAGCACCTGAGAAGATGAAGGAATAATCTGGTGAAGTGGCTAGTGGAGGAGCGAGGATGGGGCTCAGGATCAGAGAGTAACTTAGGTCAGAAGAGCCGTCTGGGGGGCTCTAGTCCAACCTTTACCCAACGCCACGCTAGCTGTGAAATGACTTCGTACCAATGCTGCTAGCTTCTGCATGCAAATGGCATTACTGAAATCAGGTGGGATGCCTTCCCTGGGATGTCAGACCACTGATTTCAAAGACCTGCTTAAAAAGGTTCTTGGCCTCCAGGATCCTTCCTCTTGCAAATGGTGTCTGTCACCGAGCCATTGAAAATGTGGACAGGGAGGGGAAAAATCTTCCTGAATGCCTGCAGGTCAATGTCCTTCCAGGGGAAAAGAAAAAAAAAAAAAGGAGGGGAATAATAGTGTTTGGCTCACACACAAGAACAAACACAAAACCTCCCTGACTGCCTAAATTGCCATCTGCACTGGAGGAAAAGGGAAGACCATGTTTACCATGGCAGGCCTGAGGGTGATGTAGGCTGTCAGAGTTATAAAATATTCTTGGAATTGCTAGACGTTATAGACGGTAATTCCACCTCGGAAAGTCTCCCAGTGCAAATGAATTCTATTAAAGATCAGTTCGACACAAAATGAAACTGGACATCAGTGTGGGAATTAGCTGCTGTTTGGTCCCAGTTTATGGGGTCTTGCTCAAGGATGTTTTACTAGATGCTCCAAAGCTTGTAACCTGGTAAGGAAGGCTGGGCTGGCAAAAAAGCCATGTTGGCATAGCGGGGAAATCAAGACAGCTTGACTTCCATTCAAAGCGGAAACCAAACCAAGCCTTGAAAGAGCCTGCAGGAGATGGAAATAGCAAACAGAGCGCCATGGACGTCAGTGACATATTAGGAGTTTTTCAAAACTGGCAAGGAAGTAAAAGTAAATGAGAAGACATTTTGGGACAGTCTGATTAAAAGGAGAAGACAAATGCCACCATCTCCCCTTCCTGCTGCCAATGTCACCACTGGGAAGCCTGAGTCTTCAGGTAGGTAGAGTTGGTTCACAGTGGATGAGGTTAAATGGTTGGGGTTAGACCTTGGAATATAAATTACATTGGGAAAAATTGGCCAGGAAGGCGTTAGAGGTTCTTTAAGTCAGAAAAGTCTCCCTTGGTACCCCATGCTAGTGGGGGAGAAGCATGGTGGGCAAACACTTATGCCCTACCATGCCACTATTTGAATGAAAAACAGCCAAGATAATGCCTTTGGCTTTTGGATAAGTGACTCCTGACAGCTTTGAAGAAGCCTGAGGAGCTCTGAGAGCTGCTGAGAGCTACAAAAACCCGCTACTGAGATGGTGGCAGCTCCCAGAGAGGCTGCAGGAAGACAACTCAAGCCATTGCAAAGACGCAGGTTGACCTAAGCACTGCCAGCAGTGAGGAGGGATAATGTAATTAATACCGCTTGGTGGGCAATCAGGGGAAAACACCTAGTTCAGCCTTTTCTGCTGACGACTGGAAAGTTTTAAACATTGAATCTCATGCAGATGAGATACTTTTGGCTCCCATAAAGACATTATATTTGTCCTGCAAGACAGACTGAATGGGAGACATCTAAACATGTACGTGGGATGCATTAACAGGGTTAAAACTGGCTGATGAGTCTGGCCATCCCTCTAATTGAAAATAATTGGAGGGTGTGATCCCCATAGAGAGGGCCTGGCCTGGGTTGATTCTTGGCCATGTGCTATTTTTTATTAAAAAAAAAAATATTAAAAATTTTGGTGTTATTTGCATTACACTTTGTGCTGCTCTGTGGGGGAAGAGCCTTGCCAGCATCTTTTTTTCATGTTTATATGAACTTTCATGCTGATGAGCTTTTTCCAGCGCTGGCGCCGGTCCTGCGGCAGAAGTGCCATTTGGTGACAGCACCGGGGTTGGCCGGGCTGCGTCCAGCCCTGCGTTGCACAACGGCCGTGGGCCCTCGGCTGCTGCTCAGGCTGCCAGGCGCGATGACGATACACGACTTGTTCTCGGGTCCTTGCACTGGTGGTTGTTGTTATTGCTTCTCTTTTACCTCACTTTGGCAAAGGACTACTTTGGAAGGACCAATAAAAAAGAAAAATCTTTATGGAAGTGGTCATGTAAATAAGAGGTTGCACGCGAATAAAATTAAGATAGCTCTTGGAAAAGCCAAGTAATGCAGAATTTGGGTAAGTCCTGGGTAACTCCTGCAGAAGATGCCTGATTAGTTTGCTGCCACTGCTAAGGCCGGCTGCAGAGCTGAATAACAGCCTTGGGAGCAAGCCAACCAGATGCTATGCTTAAAGTAAAAAGTAAAAAAAAAGCAGGCACGCCAGGATCCAACATCTGCTAGTGGCCTCGGCGCCGCAGGCTGAGGCTGCAGCCTGGCGGGGGCTAAAGCAGGGGCTGCGGCTCTCTGCTCTCTGCAGGTACCACCTCAGCTGCCAAAACCTCTCGAGAAACCTCTCGCGTGGCAAACCCTGGTGTCCAGCCACCTCCTGCCACCTACGGAGGGAGGGACGTCGTAGACGGCAGGAGAGTGCTGCTGGGTCTTTGCTTCTGGGACCGTAAATCAGCACTGATGACGGGGAATTAAAGGAAAAAAGCCCATATGGAGGGATGGATGGCCTCATCTGAACTTCCAAATGATGGTTGTTTAGGCCAAAGTCCCACTCGCACGTCAACTTTAAATGGACACTGAACAGGCATATTTGGGTAGACGAAGAGCTTGGTGACTGTTCTGAGGAAAAAAAAAAAGCAGGATCTGCCGTGACATCAGCCTGGATAAAGTTTAGTGATGGAAAACCTTGGGTAGGGAGGCACCCTTGGAGGTCCCTAGGGCCAACATTGCAGCTACAGCAGGTTGCTGGGGGCTATGTCCAGGTGAGTCTGGACGTTCCCGAGGATGGAGATCCCCCACTGCTTGGGGACCCATCCTAGGGATGCCCCACTCACACAGGGAATATCGCTCTTTCCTGTGCAGTGCTTAATGCACCCAGGTAATACAGCAAGAAGCACGATTGTCAACACTTAAATTTCTGGTTTATATTCCATGAAGTGTCTAGAAGTCTTGCTGAAATCTAGTCTCCCTTTGAAAGATCAAATGCTGCTCATAGAGTCACAGAGTATGACCCTGTTGCACTGTGATTCCCTAAGAGCAACCAAACCACTAATGATGGACATGTGGTTATTTTTGGATGTGGAGTTCCTATTACTTGGTTTGTTTTCAGTTTTTCTTGGGCGAGTTTGGCCATGGACATGTGTGGGGTTTTTTTCTGGATTTGATAACAGGGACCAAATTGGGACACTCAAAACATCAGTGTGGTTTGCTACTGATTCAACAGACTTGAAAAGTTTCCTCGCAGAGGGAATTTGGGGGAAGATAAAGGTTTGCCTTTCAAATGTAGTTGTGATAGGAGGTGAAAAGCAATGAAGAGCTGCAAGCATACAGGGAAAAAACCCAAAATATGCAGAAAATTTATAGTAAATCATGGTCTGGCTGCAGAATTATTTCCTTGCTTGCTAAATTCTGGAGCGACTCAGCCCTCTTGTTTGGTTTTGGCACCGAGGGTGCAGACTGAACTTGCTCTCCAGGAGGCTAGCAGGTCTAAACCCGACTCAGATGCTTCCAGAAAGAGTTTGTCTTTAGAGGCAAAGCTGATCCCACTTCATAAAGACACGCTGTGACCATGTGGATAGCCCAGAGGAGAGACGGCAAAGGTGGAATATGCTTATATGACAAATTTGAAGCATGAGATCTATATGGCAAGTAGGGAATGGAAAAAAGGGATGGGGAGCTGGTGGAAGGAGAGCAGTTGTGGAGGGGACCTGGGGTCCGAAGGGGTGGTGAGCTGGTCCAGAGGCAGTGGTGAAGGTCAGCCCTGTCCAGGGCTGCGCTGGCCAAAGCGTGTGCAGCAGGTCTGGGGAAGGCATAACTGTCTCTGCTCGGCACTGGGATCCACACCCGGATACTGGGAACGGTTTGGTGCCCCCAGTACAAGAGAGGCATCTCCAAACGAGCGAGTTTGGCGTGGGGCCCCATGGAGACTTCAGCAGGGAAAGCAGCCCAGGGTTTCCTTTCAAGGGAAGAGTAAATGGTATTTTTTTTTTCTTTTTAAGGTAGCAGGCACAGTATTTTGAAATGGGTGTAAGGAAGTCCTCCCTGCAATACATATTTCTCTTCCACAAAATCCAGGGAACCTGTATATGTTTGGTTTTTTTGTTTTTTTTTTTTTTTTAATGTCTTGAAGAGGTGACTGCAAGCATTTGTGCGCAGCTGCAAAGCGAGATGCTGCATGCGGGCTGACTCAAAGCACGGAGGTTTGAATGACTGATTTTATTTAGAAAGTTTCAAATCCACTTACTTTCCAACCGTGCTGGTTGTGCTCATTTATTAACTTCCTTCTCCACCTAATTTACTGTGTGTCAGATGTTCACACCCAGGAAATGTGTGCTTGCATAACTGAAACTTTTGCAACTTGAATGTGCAGTGGTAAATTTGGCTTCTATTTTTTTGTTTTGTTTTAAATTGTGCTTTGCAGCCTCCACTGTGTGTGCGAATCTATAGTAATAGCGTGCTGTTAATGCTTATGCTGAGTAAAACAGACCCACTCTCTTCCTCCGACAGGTGATAAAAGCTCTGAGAAACAGCTCTGTATAGTGTGGGAATTGGCTGGGTTGTTTTTGGGGGAAGAAGGGGGGGGGACCAAAGCACTTCGAGCAAAAACGCAAAGCAGCGACAAGAAGCCGGGCTGCAGAGATAAGAGCCAAGTCTGCTCCGGTTTTGATTCTTGAATTCACTTGTTTCCTTCGGGTGACCAGCGTCGTCTAAATACCACACAGAAGCACCCGTGGGGCAGGGTCATCAGGACGTGAAGAGTCTTGTCTGGGCATTCCCACGTGAGACGAACGTTACTTGTCATGGCATATAGGTGGGAAGACCTTAATTTTGAGCGAATAAATGTGGGTTTTTAGTGCAAGCCCCGTACGCTGGAGGGTAAGGGGGCTCTGCTTCCACCTCTTGGTGAAGCGGGAGAACAGCCACAGAGCCACGGCAGCCGGTCGAGCAGATGCTCACCTGGAGACCTTGAGCTGCCCACGGCAAAGGGGAAAAGGTGGGCACAGACTTCAGAGTCCCGGCACAGGTCATCCCAGAGACCCCGGGGATCTTTGTCCCCCCTCGCTGCTTAAAATGCCACAGCTGCCCTGGTGCTTTGGCAGGAGCAGACTCCAGCTGATGGGGAGGTTGCCCAAGTCCATCTCGGGGCTCCCAGGCTGGCGTTTGCTGTTGCCCAAGTGGGATCGGGAAGTTGTAGGCGAAGGTATCGTTTGCCTGTGGGTTTAAGGAAAGAAGAAATGCCCTGTTCACACTGTGGGAGCTGCAGAGGGCCACCAGGCAGGACAACCTCTGCTGCAGAGTTAGCGCGAGGAGCATCAACTGCTCTTCTTATGAAGACCTGATGTTGCATTGTCGTGGGCAGTGTATGGAGAGACAGGCTACTCGAATGATGCTATGAGACTGACAGTGTGGTTTCCTACTGGATCCTCTCCAATCCAGGGAGCGGAGCAGGTGCTCCACTGCGGACCTAACTAATTTTGAGACAGCTACAGTTCTTGCACACTGTAAGAGCAAAATTATTTTGAGATTAAACATACATATCTGAGGTGTTATTTAGAGCATGCAATTCACTGCTTTTTGGTCGATTGCAATCTCAAAAGCATAGATGCATATAAAGATATGAGGTGAGACAGGTTAAGATTGCAATCTAGTGAGGTGATGAAACGTGTGCAGTGATGAGAGAGTTACATGGGCTTTACTGGCTTCTGTATTTAATAGTTGTACAGACGCAGCTTTCCTCAGAGGGAAGCACTGACTTGCAAGAATCCTTCTTTTCAGTAAGCAAAGCTGCTATAACAAAATTAGGCACTGCTACAAGCAGGCTTGTATCTACCATACGGTCACACATGCTGTCATTGCCTCATCTTTAGAAAACCATGTGAGGTTCTGTATTGACCCCCTGAACACTGAATTGTGATGAATTGCGGTCCTAAATTTGCAGTAACACATCACAGGTGGTTCAGTATCAGTACTTTGCTTAGAGAACAGTGCGAGTGTTGCCTGCATATGTAGCGTGCTGAAGACCTTATCTGAAAACCACAAGACAGAACAGCTCTGAAACAAAATTTGTGCCCCGGCCAAAAATGTGGAAATAAGAGCTCCTCAGACCTTCACTTAGGATGTTCAGGGTGCAACGCTGTGTTTGCTGCACGATGACTACATGCCAAGGCACAGCGGCGGAATCAGAAACACAATTTGTAACCTGGGTTGCATGAGAGCAAATTACTGGTGGTGGGTAAAGCTCCTCCATCACCAGGGAAAAACGTGCCCCGAAACAGCAAGGCGACCAGTGAGAAAACAATTATTTGGTGTAAGTGGTTTCCGAAGCAGAAGATTCAGAGCCTGGTGGGATCGATGGCACTTTGCAGATGACAGGAGAGCCTAAGGGATTGCAGAAGTGGGGTCACAAGCTTGGAAGTGAAACTGGAAGTAGGATCACCAGTGAAAAGGGTGTGGGAACTTCTGCTCTGCAGTTGGCGGTGGTGGTCAGAGCCCTCCCAATGTGCAAATCCCTCAAAGGGAATGTCTCCACCAGCAGTTACCTCACCAAATTCAATAACTTAGATGTAACCACAAGCCTCAAGAAGGGGGATCTCAGGCTGGGAAGAAGAGGAAAGAGTTATACCCCAGATCAGGTAGTAAACCAAAGGTGGAAAATGTAGGTTCAAGTCCATGAGCTGAATTATAGCGGGAATTTAAGTCCGTGTGTCCTCCCAGAAGGCTTCTAAGCACCAGGCTGCTGCTTATTCCTACAGACTTCTATGAAAAACTTCAGTTTTAATAAATGAAAATTTTTCCAGGGACAACATTTTGTTGTGAAAAATCCTCAAAAGGATCTGAAATCAAACCAGCCAAAGGCTTGGTAAGAAAAGGCGTGTATTATTTCCAGCATGGGGGGACTTCTTACAAGAATTCAGTGAGTTTTTTTTGCGTGAGAGTTTGTTAGCCTGTGGCCATGCTCTAACCACAGAGGTCTTCTGGGCCCTTATTCCTGCAGATAGACTAGTCTCCTGGCTAGCATGGAGATTTATGAACTGCTCTTGTCCCCCTCACCATGAGGGTTTCAGAAATAACCCATGCGTTGTCCAAGTTCTCATGCTTTCAGCATTTCTTGGGAGGGAGAAAATGACTGCTCCCTCCAAAGAAATCTCAACTCTTGCTGATGCTATCTAGCATTTTCACATTGTCGTCATTTCTCAAGCTCATTTTGTGGTCCTGCGCAAGCATGCATCGGGGCATCTGGGTTTTGGTACACCACAGACATCTCCTGCTTCTGAGCTGCCACTAACTTGAGGAAGGTGTTTAAAATGCAAAGGACCTAAAGAGCTGGAAAGGAAAAGCATGTTACTTAGAAATCAGGGGGAGCTGCCCATTTTCCTTTTGGGTGAAGAACAGGGATTTTCAGAATTTGGTCTGGATGTGGTTGGGTGGTGTTAGAAGCTGGGCTTTGGTCCCGAGGGAAATCAGCTTTGAGCTAATCAATCAGCTCTACAAAGCCTTCATGTTTATTGTATACATTTATTATTTTTTAACTTCCCCCCGCCCCATCCTTTTCTTTCTGTTTGAGAGAAGTTTCTTTTCGACTTCCTTTGGTGTCCATAGCAGAAAGAACAGCCTTTGCAGCAGCTGCCAAGGGAGTGAGACGTGCAGCTGAGGGAACACAGTGTCCTTCCTGCGGCGTAAATCTTGGCTCCCGTGGTGCTTGCCTCAGGTGGCTACATGTGTGGCGTAGGTGCCACGGATGACTCACAGATGACTGCAATACTTAAGACTTCTTACAAGGGGTTGATCTGAGGTGAAGAGAGAGAGGAAGAAGAAATCTTACAAGACTCTGTGGACTGGTTCTTCGAGGGTGATGTAGAAGTCATTTGCCTGTGAAGTTCTCCCTCTGGAAAAGCTTAGCCTTACAGCAAAGTATTCTCAGGAGGAGTTCTAAGCTTGTGAAAGCCAAGATGACCAACACATCTAGCAAACTGGACATTTCCTGATGTGTGTTTGAATGCAACCAAAGACTTTATTTAATTTAATGTGCCAAACTGCTGTGAAAACTCCTGCAAAACTAGAATTAAGCTTGTGTATCCAGGCCATCCTACAGCTGCTTCTACAGGAATTTATTTAGATCTACGGGAGCCCTACCTTCAATCTTGACCTGTCCTCTCTTTCCCATATCTCTTTTGGAGGACCAGAAGAGCTTCAGAAGAGCTGGCCATGGTTCCTGTAGTTGTTAGTATTATTCCCACCTTGTTTCAGAAGTGCAGCTTGCCCATTCTCCTGCCCTGGTGCAATTGGAAAGGGTGATGGATTCAAGAAATGTCAAAATGATGCACATTTGGTATCAAACACAATTTTCAGCCCTTACTGCTTGTCACCAGCCCAGACATGTAAGCATGGTTGTAATCACATGGGTGCTACAACAGATGAGACAAAGGCTTAGGACTAATAACAACAGATGAGGGAAAGGCTGAGGTACTCAACAACTCCTTTGCCTCAGCCTTCACTGGCACTCTCTCTTCCCACACCTCTCAAGTGGATAGACTGCAAGACAGGGACTGGAGGAGCAAAGTCCCTCCAACTGTAACAGAAGATCGGGTTCGAGACCACCTCAGGAACCTGAACATGTACAAGTCTCTGGGATCTGATGAGATGCTTCCCAGAGTCCTGAGGGAATTGGCTGATATAGTTGCCAAGCCACTCTTCATGATATTGGAGAAGTCCTGGCAGTCAGGGGAAGACCCCGGTGACTGGAAAAAGGGAAACATTGCACCCAGTTTTAAAAAGGGAGCAAGGAGGACCCTGGGAACTACTGACCTGTCAGCCTCACCTCTGTGCGTGGGAAGATCATGGAACAGATCCTCCTAGAAGCTATGCTAAGGCACATGGAGGACAAGAAGGTGGTTCAAAGAAGCCAGCATGGCTTCACCAAGGGCAATCCTGTCTGACCAACTTAGTGGCCTTCTCTATGATGGAGTGACCACATCAGTGGACAAGGAGAGAGCTACCAGTGTCATCTATCTGGACTTCTGTAAGGCCTTTGACACGGTCCCCCACAACATCCTTCTCTCTAAGTTGGAGAGATATGGATTTGAGGGGTGGATTGTTGGGTGGATGGTCACATCCAGAGGGTAG
>NW_010545785.1:0-208 GCF_000687285.1 Phaethon lepturus
GCAGAGCTCTGAGACCTGACCAACCCCTCCTTCAGAGCCCTGAAGAACCAGCATCTTTCAGAAAGCCAAACCCACTCCCTCTGCCACCACTTGCACCAGCTCACAAGAGCTTGGCTTTAGCCAAATCTGCAGAGTCAAACTGCCCGGGGGGCCGGGGGTCTCCCTCGCTCGCTGCCCTGCCAGGAGGCCACCGGTGGTCCCCTGCTCG
>NW_010545785.1:429-45782 GCF_000687285.1 Phaethon lepturus
CTGCCCGGCCGCTCTTCACCCCCAGCTGTCTGGGAACAACCACAACTGCAGAATATTGTTTACCAAAAAACGTCTTTTTGCCAGGAACCGGCTGCCCTCTAGAGGGTCCGCTCTGGCACAGCGTGAGTCAAAAAGGGGGGGCTTCTCGGCTGGGGTGGGTGTGAGGCAGGGCTGGGGGTCCTGCTCCCACAGCTGCACAACGGCTTTGCTGCCCGCTTTGGGCAATGGGTCCCCTCGCCGAGATAAGCCAGCGGCAGGGGCCCAAGCCCCGCGCCCTGGCCCCCGGCCATGCCCAGCACCCTGGGATGGCCGCAGCACTGCGAGGACCATGTCCTCACGGAGGAGATGCTCCTGTGGGACCGACGGGGCCTGCAGAGAGGCGGGAGGTTGCATCCTGCCAAGGGGTCACTTGCCCAGCGGCTCGGACGAGGCCTCGGGCTTTCACTGCTTGCAGCACTGCGCTGCGGGTGGGCGTTGGCCCTGGATGCCGGGCTGAGCTGTGCCGGGGGGTTGACGCCCATGTTCCTCGGCATCAGGGTGCCCCTACCCTTACCTGCCCACTGCTCAGGTTCCTCAGGCCCCTGCTTCTCCAGCTTTCCTGCAGGTACCCCTGGATAACAGATGAGTCGGTCTTGAATTAAAAGGTCACCTGCCTCAGGCAGATTCACACCGCTGTGCTCCGGGCAGGGACACCCGGACCAGCTCCCCATAGTCCCTACGCTTCCCTCCAGCAGAGTCTCCTCTCCCTGCCACAGCCCCACAGCTAACAGCCAGTCACTCTCTCCATTAGTAAACCCATTTTTCAGGGACATGTACCTCAGCTGTGAAAATTTCACTCTTGGCTGAAACTTGGCTCAGCAGCAGAAGGGCTGGGAAGGGCTGGACCCATGGCTACAGGTGTGAAAAGCCCTTTCTCCTATGAGCTCTTCTAACGTGGGAGAAATGGCTTCAGTCTGTGTCTTGCCAGGTGGGCTTCAGTGTGAACAGGTGGAGGATGAAGACCAAACCAAAGCAGCCCGCATGATGCCATCGCATCCCTCCTGGGGATGGGCAGAGAGCAGAGAACTTCACCGAAGCAGCGTGAGCAGCACTTCTAGAGAAAGGGGAATTCTCCCTGGAAAAGGTCAAAAAAGAAGTTTACACCCCGCCCCGAGATCCAGAAAAAGACAGAGGTTGCATAAACACATAAACATTGGTAGCATCCCAGTAACATCCTGGTGGAAATGGGTGAGGAAATGCACGGCTTCTCCCGATGGGGTGGAAATTCCCATCCGAACGGGTTTCCAAGTCTCTATCACCACAGACTGCGAAACTATGTAAAACGCTTATTCCTGCACAGTGAAAATACCCATCCCGGCATGCCCGTGGCTGGCCGGAAAGGGCCCTGTGCTTCCACCAGACCTGCCACTGCACCAAGGGGCTGCAGGACCTCCCCCAGACACACCACGCTGGCACGGTTCTGAAAATCTCAGTAACACTTTTTAATATACAAGAATCAAAAGTACAGCAGTTTTACAATGTAGGAAAATTTAATACATACTATATAAACAACATATTTACATCAGAAATCACTAGGACAGTGGCATTTTTTCACAAATATAAATTAATATTAATTACTGGTTTTAGTCAACAAGTTTAAAAGTCCACATTTTTACAGTAAGAGTCCTTCTCTCCCTGGAGGGGAGGTGGAGGTCAGGAGGAAATGGGTGAAAGCGGAACAGTATTTTTTTGTGGATCACTTAAACTGTTCGTGTAAGGACTTCAGAGAGCTATTAAGCATCCACTTTGGTTGGGCACTGCATCACCTGTCCACAGCAGGTTTTGGTCTGCAGGACTTCCATCGCGTGAATTCACAATTTTACACCATTTCCAAAGGGGTCAGGCTGAAAAACTTTTTTTTTTTTTTTTTTTTTTTTTGCCCCTTCAGATTTCACTTGTAAATTCTGCCCTGCAAAGAGGCTAGAGGGAATCCCGCAGCTGGTTTGGAAGGAAGAGCTGTAGCAGATGTTGACACAAACACTGCAGTTTATGGCTGTGGACCTGTCCCCTCTGATCCCACTCACATCCAAGTGACTGTGTCTGGTTATGGTCCCTGTTGAGGGGACATAAAATAAGTGCGTGTGTGTGTGCTTGGGGAGGACCTTCTCCCAAATCTAGTTCTCCAGCTTCATTAAAGCCAAACCCAGTGAAGACCCACCCACCACTAGGGAACAAAAATATGTGACTTCAATATCAGGCTAACGTGACAGTGGGGACAGCTCTTCAGTGGATAAGGGTAAAGCTTCTGCTGTTGCACAAGGAGGAAATCCCAACCAACCTCATACCTGGAACCCAGGACGAGCAGAAACTCCCACGTCTGGACACAGAAAAAGCCTCTTGCTGGGGTTCAAAGTTTCCCTGCACCAACCGTAACACTGGTCTGGCCAGTATTGCCTTTTGCTACAAGTGTATGGCACAAACCTTCCACCACGATAGCACCGCTTGGTGAACAAAGAGAGCAATTCTCTTTGCCCCTCTGAGGTTTCTTCCATTTTCACATTAAAAGCTAATACCTCTGAAAAGAAAGGACCTCTTTGTCGAATACCACAGCAAGTGCGTCTGCAATCACAGCTTGGTGAGAAACGCAGTGGAAACACGCGATCTCAACACCTCCCACCACCCGGCAGTTCCGAGGGGGACTGTGGAAGACTCGCCTTCACCTCCTCCTGCACAGGTAAACACAAGCGTAACACTCTCTCGGGGCAGTACAGCATTGCCTGTACCAGTGCCTTCCCCAAGGAAGCAAAGTTGCCCTGCATTTGGTGGAAATCTTGCAAAACAAAAAAAGGGGAGCAAAACACTTCCCGTGTATCCCGTTAAAGCAGCAGGCTCAGAAAGGAATGCGTGACAGCAGCGGATTTCAAGGGATGCACTGCATGGAGCGGGGACATGGGGGTGTTAGTGTCGGTTTGTGTGCACCTTCCAACGCGCCGGCTGGAGTCGGGAAGCCAGCCCTGAAAACCCATCTCCCTTCAGCCTTTCGGGGAAAGGACATCACAGCTTATTAGGGTCAGACACTGGCATCTTAACAGGAGGCCCAGCTTCTGTCCCCCACCAAAAAGAGGTGTCTGGAACAGCCTGGTCTTTAATACTGAGCTGAGGGAGATGACGCATCCCCGGACACCACACTCTGGGCAGCCCAGCTGCTGGGAGAGCTCTGTGGTCTCCAGGGATGTGACTCTACAAACCAAGACTGAGGAGCTGAAAAATAACCACCCAAGCTACTTCTGGCCAGCAATCTGTGCGCAATCCCTCTCACCACACCACAGTCTCGAGACTGGACGCAGTTCTGCATCATACGCTGTGGCTCAAATACTTGGAGGAGTGTTTGCTCTGAAGTCCACTGAGCTGGGCTGCAGACTCCTCTTTTCCCTCTGCCACGCTGGGCTCTTAAGACATTTGCTCCAAGAATTTTTTAAGGACAGAGTCCTGAATTCCTTGTTCTCTCCCTGCTCACTTAGGTGCTAAGTCTCCAGGCAAGTTTCCAATTTGGACAGGCAGAAGGTTGTTCAGTGCAGGTACTTTTAGCAATTTGGAGTTACTGCTGACTGCTGGGACGGTGGCGGGAAGGTGCCCGTTTGCTGAACAGAGATCAGTCCATTGGATTCCTATTTAACTCTGCTCTACCATCCCTTATCCTTTGGTTGCAGTAAAGGTTTGTGATCACTGTTTTGTGAAGCGCAGAGAGAAAGAACTTGCCCAAAGACTAGAGCACTTCTGTGACAGGGAGAGTAGAAGCTTCAGGATCCCCAGATGCCCAGAGCTGTCTTTTGACCTTGCACTTCCCAGTCAGCATCTCTATTGGTTCCTGGACCATCCAAGCTGTCCATGTCAAGAGAAAAGGAGGTTTTTATGAATTCCTGAGCCCTGTCCACCGGGAAATACTGTTCTCACCCCAACTTCTTTCCTACTTGTTAGAAGTGAACTGAGCCTTTGCTAAGCAAGTGTGGTTTTGGGTTTTTTTTTTCCCCACATGTCCCAAAGCACCCCCAGAGTCAAGATTTGCCAGTCCTGGACCTGAGGTGGGAGGAGGATGCCCCACACCTCTTCTGTTGTAGGGGACACAATGGCAACTCAAAGCAGAGCCAGTTTCTTGAAATGGATAAAGACATGAGAAATGATAATGTGGCCAGAAAAGCGATGGATTGTCACCAGCATGGCTCCAACTCCTTTGGAATCACTCTGCAGGAACGCTGAGTCCCTCTTTCAACCAAGCTTGGCTGCTGAGAGACTCTCTTGTCCCTCCTTGAATATCCTCCCATTGCCCTATGTTGGTTACACACAAAGCCCAGCCCAACCAGTTTATCCCCAATCCCAAAGCAGCATCTGTCACATAACATCAAGTCAGAGCAGGCTCACAGCCTGCTGCACAATCCTAAGCAGCATCGATCCGCCTTCTCGGTTTGGGGAAACACTGGCTGGGTAAAATTCCCTTGGGTCCATTGGAATGGAGAAAACAAAAACACCACAAAGAACGAGGCAGCAAAACTGGTTCCAGCATTCACTGGTAGAAGAGGGGAAAGCAAACAGGAATCCAAACAAAACAGAACCGAACGCTAGGGGAAATCTTCCTCCACCTGCTCCTCCAAAATCCTCCTTGACTCAGCAAGATGATAGCAGCATGTTCAAAGTTTCTGGTTGCTGGCTTGGAGAAACCAGCTGTTGTTGCATCAAACCAAGTATTTCAGACGTGCGCTTTCCCCTCCTCAGTCACTTTATGCTTTCCGAATGTTCCAGTTATAATCTGGATTGTTTTTCTGTTCTAATGACCTATCCAGAGGTGACCTGTGATCAAGAGGTGACTTGGAATCATGGGGGGATTTCTGAGAGGGGGGTGAGCGAGGGTCCGACACTGCAGGGTGAGGTGGAGGGAGAGGCTGTTTGTAGTCTCCCGATTTGTCTGTGTGGAAGGACCGGTAGTGGTCCGAAGGTCCTTGGCCATGGTATCCCATGGGCGGCCTGTGATCAGACATCCGTCGGAAATCCTGCTGGTGGTAGTTCTGGGGCCTGAACTCATCGGATCGTCGACGCTTGGAATCGTGGTGGTGCCTGCAGAGAGAAAATGAATGGATGGAGATTGATTCCCCAAGGAAAGCCTGGCCACCACAGCCGGGTGCATCACTGCAAACTCCTCCCAGCATTCCTGAGATGAAAGAGAATTACCTGTCATAATAATCTCGGTGGCCTCTGTGGTCTCGGTCACTGTTGTACTGTTCATATGGCCTCTTGCGGGAGAGGTTATTTGGTCTGTAGTTCCCAGAGCTCCGGTGGGGCTCTCCACGAGATCGCCGATCCCCATAGTGGTGGTCCTTGTACCAGTGCTGCTCATACTGGTGATGCCGCTCCCCACCCCACATCTGGTTGCTGTTGCCACCATAGTTGAACTTGCGATCCCTCTGCCATTCTCCTCGGTCTGCAATGAAGAAAGCACCAGTAAGTATCTTCCACACTTTAGTTTAAGCCTGTTACTCTGCTGAATTCTCAAAGAAATGATAACTATTGCTGTGCCTGTTTAACTTTCTCCTCCCTAAACTATGTGGGCCCAATTTTATTCTTTGAATTTCTTTACTGTTATTCTAGCAAATATTATTCTGTCCTGTTCTTATACTCTTTTCATCACTACATCATCATGTTTTCCAGACCAGCACTAAGTACAGTGATGATATGTGTTCCATCCCATCACCTTTAAACCTGACCAGCCACAAGTTCCAGAAGGATTTGTGTCCAAGACCAAACAGCCATTAGGTTAGAAGGCATGATTTCTCCTGGCTTGCCAGCACTCACCTGTGTTGCTGAAATGTCTCTTGTTTGGATGGCCATAGTTGTCACGCGGGTGCCCGTGCATCTGCTGCTGGGCATGCGAAGGGGGCAGGTGGATCTTCTGGGAATGAGGATTGTGAGGCACGTGAGACTGGGACATCACAGAATCGCGGCTGGAGCCTGAAGGCTCTGGGCGGAATGGTTTCTTCATGCTGGACATGTCCTCCTTCTTCTTCTGCTCCTGCAAGGTAGAAGAGGGTTAGAGCTCAACTACTCGTCCACCAAAAAATTCAGACTATGTAAGCAACAGCCTTGTCTGTCAGGCTCTGGATTTTTTTGCAGACTCCCCATGCTGTGGGCCACCCCACCCCACCTCTTTGAGCACTTGGTGAACCAACTGTGCCCAAGCATGGTATGAATAGCAATGGTACAAATGTGATGGAGGACAGGCAGAGTTTTGCCCCACACAGCTCTGCTTCTACATCCCATACCTACAGAGCAGCACTCCCAGGCTTTTCACTCTAATGGTCAACTCAACACAATGTGCCACACCAAGCAATGCTTTTTCTTGTTCAGAACAGCCAGGAAAAAGTGCCTGGTGTTGTTAGGTGGGGGGAGAAATGCCACATGAAAGGGGAGGCAAATGTGACCAGACTGTTTAGATGTTAAGAAAAATCAGACTGCCAACAACAATAAAGAAAGCCCATGGTAAGAGACAGAAAGTACTGACACTTTGAGTGCAACAGGTTTTAAAGAGAGCAACTGGAGGGAAGGCACTTCAGATCTCACCTCCTCCTCCTGTGATCTTTTCTTATGAGCCATCTTGTAGAGTTTATGCAGTTTTCTGGCATCAAATTCTGTGAACTTTGACACAAATATCCATAGGTTCCTGGAAGGACATGAACATTTTCTGTTAATTGCTACATCAGCAGTTTAGCTGCCATCTCTTTTCAAAGGAACATCAAATCAGTTCTATTCTCTCTGGAAAATAGTCTCAATCCAGCTCAGGACAGGATGGTCAGGAGAGTTGGAATGAAGTAAAATAAAGGGGTTTGCACTGGTTTATTTAAAGTGGCTCTGAAATCAATTTAAATGAAACTAGCACAACTTGCAGACAAAACCCTCTGGACTGGTCATGGACTGAGTGGGCTAAAGAATGCAAGATTTCTCCTTCAAAAGCATGTTAAATAAGAGGCAAATGGCACACTCATCCACATAAAAACCAGCAGCCTCCGATTACCATTTTTAAGTATCATATAGCAGCCAAAGAAAGCAAAATGACCTCTCACCTTCTCCATAGCTTGATATGATCCTGGTCAGTGTAGGCTTTAAGGCACTCAGAGATGCGGTCCCCAATTTTTAGGAGGCAGTTGCGTGTGTGCTCCAGCTGTTCTTGAACAGTCAGTCCCTTATCAGGCTTATCAAGTTGCTTCAGTGCTTTTTTCACTGGTCTCATCCTTTCCTTGCACTTGAAAAAACAATAGAGAGCAGAAAGTGATTCACTTGGCACAGGACTCCATACTGTTCTCCGGTTAATCAGAGCTGGAAGAAGTTCATTAGCATGAGGTATTAGCTCTATCTGACCATTAGGCAAGGAGAAGTCATCTACAAAAATAGCAACTTGCTAGACATGCTGCAGAAAACAAAGAAAAGACAAGAGTCTTCCCATCTCCACTGCCCCCCACCTTTTAGAGGGGAACAATTTGCTTTGCAAACAATAACTGCACAGGGTCTGCTCTTGCACTGATCCCACGGCAGGCAGGGAAGCGTAACCAAGCATCGACATGCTGAACCAACAGCCCCAGCTGAATGACTGCTCACCCAATAGCCTCCCTGTCCATCCCCATCTGTGGTTGCTTTAATCTATTGCTTTTACCCAAACTGGAAAACATGAGATGAAAGCACCATCTTTTTCGGCTGTGCACATCAACACTGTGCACAGACAGTAAATCAGACAAGATTTCTACTGCCTGACTGGACCTTTCACGCATCACAGAGGGAAAGTAAAAGAAAAAAACGGACAAAAAATAACACAGGGCCAGCAGGGAATACCCAGATTTTCATTTAGAGAACTGTTGTTAAAAAGCGGTATCTCAGCGTTTCCCTGTGCAAGTCAAGCCAAGGAGATTCTGTCATGACAACTTTTACTAAAAGGCTGTTTTTACAATGAGCCCTGCAGGCACGTTTGCTGCAGGAGCATTTACACAGCTAGGGAAGTGCTTACAGCTCAGACAACTCCGTACCTCCTTCAGTCACACAAGGTCACCCTCAAAACACCTTTCCTGTATTTCCCTGCCTGGAAGAGCCCCAACAGCTCCTTGGCTTCTACAGGAAAGAGACTGCCATGTAAGGCTGCAGGGTCTTCTGTAACCCAGGGCTGTGAAAGGAGTGGTGCAAACTTATCTGAAGAGAGCCCTTCTTCATGCTCTATTGACATGCTGCCCTCTTCTGCCCTGGCTGGCACCCTTGGCAGAGGGAGGGGACGAACATGTGCACTCATGCAAAGCTGAATATTGAAGAGAGTTATCTGAACCCTTTAATAGTGCAGTTGCTCGGTGAGAATAAGGAGCTGGAAGAGCTTTGAAGTTTCTTTCAGTTGAAGTGCCATTTACAGCAGCCAGCTGGTAGGCACAGAAGAGGCTGGTGGACAACTCTCATACAGCTCTCAGACCGCCCAGAGGAAATCACTGTGGGGCACTGTGAAGGGGCTCACACCCTGAGACCTGAAACACTTCTTTGGATAACATGCAAGCAAACCCTGTCTGCCTTGCTGGGCTCTCTGCCACTGCCCTCCCATCTCCCAAGGAAAATACTCACTATGCTGAATGTTTCTTGGTCCAGATCATCGTCCTCATCTTCTCCAATGGGGATCGGTTCACTCCCTGCTGTAATGTGGACAGGACCTTGCGATCTCTTCCTTTTACTTCCAGATTTGGCTTCACCACCTTTAGGCTTTACAAGGACAAATTTCATACATCATATGATGAGCCAGACTGCAGGATCCCAAGTGATCCAACTAACAAACTCCGCACTATTGTTACTGGCAGTTGTTAAACCCCGGGCACTGCTCCTAACAACTTTCCTCCCAAGATCTCAAACTGTTCAGCTGCAATGCCTCTGTTTAGCTTTATGTCATCCCTGAGGGAGTAGAGAGAAGTCAGAGCCAACATTTTGGATGTGAATATGATATTTATACTCATGGAGAGAAAACCAACGTTGAAGACTTGGAAGAGAGGTCAAGCCAAAGAATATATGTCCCTATATGTTACTGAAAGACAGAGCTCAGAGCAGTCTCATGTCTACAAGGATCTGCAACTTCATTTGACATCACTAGGCCTCAGACCCTCTGGAAAGCAACCTCAAATCACGGTCTGTTAGTGTAAATTTTAACTTATATGACTTATCTGCAGTCAAAGCTCTTTAGAGTCAAACGTCATACCAAAAATCACTGGGAAGCAACCTTTCTCCGATATATGCAACAAAGCTTCTTGGTTTGCACTTATGACCTCAGTGTCAAAACACACTGGTCATGCAGTACATACCTGTTCCTTGGACAGGTACTTCAGGTCATTATTATAGAAGCTTTTACCCCCCTTCCAGGTTGAATTCAGCCTCCAGGCAGTTGTATCCAAAATTCAAGGGACATTTTACTCCACAACATACCACTGATGTTGAAACACTCATTCTGGCGAGTCCTGAACAGCCACAAGGACAACTTACAGTCTTGATGGTGTGGACAATAGGGTTATTTGGGGTGAGTTTAAATTAGAGGGGAATACAGACAAGGAGCTGCCAACCCTGTGATAAATCAGAGCTGAACAGAACTTTGATCTGAGTGCTCCAGGCTCTTTTCCCCTTTCTTCCTTAACACCAGCTATTTGGACATATCGCTGTCACGGGGACAGTTGTACTTTAAAGGCAAAATCTCTTCCTTTTTGCTCACATTCCATCAAGCTTTAGGACATTTTCCCTTTTCTACTTGTTATTGTAATTCTTCACAATAAGAATTCAGGAGGGCTGAAAAAGGGATAATACCTCACCCCACAGTACTTCACTGATGTAACTTCACGGAGGGCCTTTAACAAACTGTAAGACTCATAGCTGGCTCTTCTGCTCAGAGACTTTCCTATCTCTTAAACTGCTCCTGAGAGTACCACATACCTTCTCTTTCTTGTCTTTTGTCTTCTTTTTCTCTTTATCGCTTTCCTTTTCTTTCTTAGTTGTTGTCTGTTTTTCCTTGTTCTCTTTGTTCTCTTTCTTTTTCTGTTTCTTTTTCACTGGGCTCTTTTCCAAGCCATCCTCCTAGAAAATCAGTCACAGCACAGTCAATGTTGGAGTCCCTCACCTCACGTACACTTTCTTCCATAAAACTTACATCCTTGAAATGCAGCCGATTTTTGAGGTCCATCCAAATTTGCCCTCACACCTCTTTAACTAGACAGCAAGCCCTGTGCTGCAATCCACCCAACCCTTGACAAAAGGATATAAAAAAAATAGATGAGCCCCAACCTGTAACTAGCTGGCAAACTGTAGGTAAGCACTGCTTTCCTATGCCAGCTGTGCTCGAGAACGCTCAGCCCCTAAGGTAGATACTGATCAGCACATGAACAAAAAGCCTTAGACTACAAGCCAAACCACTCAAATACAGAAGGTTTTCTAAGCAACAGCATGACCTTGGTAAACTCCAGCTTCACCACTCGCTGACGTACTGAAAAGGAGAGGGAAACAATTCTTCTTTCTTTCTAAGAGCAACAGACTTTGTCCTGAGATAACCTTTCCTCCAAGTCAGTATGTGGATATATGTGGCCATTCTAGGATCCCCCCAAAACACTTAAAGCACTAACCTAAAGGAGTGAGTGAGAAAGGTCCTTCTTTCACCCCAACAGCTGTATATATGTTTTTGTGAGTTTGCCAGTCTCCTGTGGGAATGCACTCTGTAGTGCTCCCAGACTTCACAGGGCATTTACTAGGGGTGCTTCTCAAGGTGAGTTTCTGCAGTAACAACATAGCTCAAGGAAATCTGGGAAAACTGCTATCCACCAAGTTGACTCACCTTGACTTCACCTTCTTCTGACTGGTTGTCCGAGTGCCGAGGAGGGGAGAGTTCATTCCCATGCTCATCTTTGACTTTCGGAGCCTTGTTCTCTTTCTTTACTCGTGGTTTCCTCTTCTTTAGCTTGCCCTGGTGAAAACACAGAACAAGTCAGGGCAAGCAAAAGCTGCAGCTGCTTCCTGGGGACATATCCCACCTCCTAAACATCCTGCAAACAGCTGCAGGTCCTGCAGGGTGGCAGAAAGCCTGATGAGCCCAAGTCCTTCAGTAAATGTAATAATTAATTACTCGTCCCTTACTAATTATCATTTCAGTACCACAATGCAATCAGACAATAGACAAGTCCATATTCTTTCACATAGATGATCTTCAGTGACCTGGAAACACAGGCTGTCTCCCACCATCAGCCAACCACTCATCGTGAAACCCCCAGAAGCAAGCAGCCACATCTCACCTCTTCCCCATCTTTCATGTTTTCCTTCTTGTCCAGATCTTTCTTCAGCAGTTTCAGTAGATAATCAACTCGGGTCTGGAGCTGTTTTCCCTGAGGTTTCTTATCTGTCTCAACAGGTAGGATCTTCGATAAAGGGGAAAAAAAAAAAAACCACAACACTCAAACACATCTATCAAACCTTGACAAAAGAGATACACACACTAGCAGCAGTCCTTCCAGGCCCAGCAAAGGGCTGGAGATGCTGCACTTTCTGGGGGAACAAGAAAGTTCAAGCATTTCTTCCAACTCCCACACAGACTCTCCCTGTCTAGCCAAAAGCAAAGCTCCTAGCAAGCATGCCTCCCCTTGGCCTTTTGCATAAGTGACAGGACCCTCAGGCAGCTCTCTAGATTCTCTACAGTCTTTCTTGTAAATGCGCAAAAAGGAAAAAAAAAACCCGAAACTTTGCAAAATGTATTTGTGACCTTGCATTGCAAAACTGAGTCCTCTCTCCTTGACATATCAGATTTGTTTGTGACAGCCTTATCACAGCAGGCTGGTCCTCTTTGGTAACCCTAGACATTGCTAGGGCAACGACAGAGTTGCAGAATTTTTAGCAGAAAACAAGGCTGCAAGGTGCCACTCTGTGGAGGAAGTATCTCAGCTTGCCAACTATGGCTACCTTCATACTTCATTGGAAAGTGGGTGGCATGTCTCAGTCAATTGTTTGCATTGTAAAATGCCTTTCTGAACTTCGTGTAGGAAGGCTCTCAGCCACAGTCTGATCTTTGCTAAAAGCACTAGTGGGGATGTCATGGGAATGCAGCGTATTGGCAGCAAAGCTGGTGTAGAGTCTCGATGCTCCTCAGCTCTGTGTTGCAGTTCACGCTCCTTCCATTGTGCTGACACAATGGATGGCAGTTTATTTTTAACCTGGATCATTTCAACATGTCACCCATAAGCAGTTCTTATGGGAATGACTGAGGAAGAGAGGAACTAGATGGAGGTTTTCCAGCTGGCTTTGCTGCCATAGCCAGTCATGTAACTATACCCTCAAAGCTAACACAGACCAGTCTTGACATAAGCAGTGTCAAATCTGTGAAAAATTATTTCCACACAGAAATTCAGACTCAGCTTCTTGTGAGATGCTCAAGGAAATATCAAGTCACGATTATGCAATGCACTCTCTATACTGTGCATGTAACCACATATGTCAGCATTATCATTTTCTTCCTGCATCATTTCAGTGTGGTTCATATGGTACTATTCAGAGAAAATTTACTGCCAATCAAATAACACAACTCTGCTTTCCATCAAGCATGCAACATTCCATGGAGGTCACTGTTTTCCTCATTATTATTTATTATTATTTTTGGAGCAGTTACAAATGTAAACATCTGTTTCTGGAGTAAATCAAACATGTTCTCTATGAACACTGCAGTGGACCCAATGCAAGCAAGAAGCAAAGCGACCTACCTTATCAGATAACTTCAATTCCGGATCCGTTTTAATTAGCTCCCAGTTTCCATAACCATGCTCGTAAATGCCCACTAACAAGCGAGAATCCTCCTCCACTCCCCAGTCTACATCAAAATGGGCAGCTTTGACACGGCACGTCAGGCGGTACCTGAAGGCATTTCAAACATGAGCTACTTTTAATGCTGCGGGAGGTAAAGCAAATCCACTAAATAATAATAAATATCTAGGCTATTCTCTTTCCACTACAAAATTCAAATTCCCTGCACCTCTTTCTGCATTGCCTACTTAGCCAAACTCACTTCTTCCTTTCCTCTGGGTCCGTGGGAATGGATTTATGCAGCATTTCAAACTCCTCTTCATGTTGGATGATGGATTTCACATTGACTTGGACACCAGAAATCTTGATAGTAGGACCTCTTCTTTTTCCAGGTCCTTTCCCTGCTCAACAATAAGACACAGCAACTAAGAGAACTCTTACAGAAAGAAGTGCTTCTGTAAAAAAAAAAGTCTAGACACACAAAGACCAACACCTTGCCTGCAACCTTTCATTTAAACATAAGGCTGTCTACTAAGGCAGGCCCCAAAAATAAGTTATCTTCCACTAACTCATTTCGATCTGCAATCCAGTATCATACCACCCAGTATCATTTTCTTAAAAATACTTCCAAGTACGCTGGAGCTGTTGCTTCAGTAGTTATGTTCAGCTGCAACAGGCAGACATCAATGGGAAATTCAGCCCAGACCCCTGTACCTCCAAACCAACAGCATAGAACAGCCATACAGAGTGGCTGATGTCAACAGCTCCAGGGAGTACTAATTATGCATCCAGCTTTACCATGGAGTACACAGCAGCAGTTTGACTCCCAATCCCAGGAGCAGTTAAAATACAATCTGCTTTGCCTTGTGGCCCAGCATTAAACAAGCTGATGACTTTAGCCTCTCCCCAGGAAAACTTATGTTCAGCAGAAGCCAACAGACCCAAATAGCACTTTCCAGGCTGAGCAGAAGAGTCAGGGGTTTCTCTCTGTTGGTGAGAGATGCCTGGCAGAGACAGTATGGTTTAAGCATGTGCTTGTTCTTTGCCTTTAAGTTGCAATGTGGCATGCCTTCCCATCCAGCAAGGGAATGGTTTTCTCACCTGCTCTAAAAGCACTGTAACAACAGCACACAACCCTCTTGCTTACCTTCACCTGGATTTTCTTTCAGTTGCTCCTCATATTCTTGCATTGCTGAGACACAGCTATTGTGGATGAGTTCCCCTAACCGTTTCAGATCAGCTACAGACTTATCCACCAGCTCAGCATCCCGGGCAATACACTCCAGCCTGGGAAAGGGGAAAAAAGTATTGCAAGGTTCGTATTTGATACAACATATCTCCTCCCAGTCACTTCCTGAGCAATTGTTTCATAGCTTTTAGTAGTCAACGCTGTACATGTATGAATGTATGAAACCTGCATGAGTGGAGTTTTAGTCTTTTTTTAGGTCTAACAACTGCAGTACAGTGCAGATGTAGTAGAACTGATCCAGGCTTTTTGATTTTTTAGTATTAAAGCAAAAGGTGAGAACTGTCTATCTTGGGCACAACAGGCACCCTCTGTGACTGTCCAGTGTTTCTTCAAGACCTTCCAGTTCCATATTAACTCCATTTGATGGTCAAAAGCTGCCATCTGCTGTCCCTTTTGTCTGGCTGAAGTTACTAACATCAAGGCCCATAAGCAACCCTTGTGTTTCACAACAGAAGAGTACAACCAGCTGAAAAAAACACAGTCATTGCTCATACAATATATGCAGGGATCTCTGCCTCGGCTCTGAGGCCTCAGCAAGGGCTACAGCTTTCCAGACCCAGCACATGTGCCCATCTCCCTTCCTCCCTTCACTTACGCTGGGGCACAGCACTCGTGCAGGGCTCTGCAGACCCACGCGCGAGCACAGCGTGTGCTTCTCTCTACTTCCCTTCTACAGGGATATGATAGAGGAAGATGCTCTGAATTCAGTCTTGAAACTAATATGCGTAGAGAAGCTTGGCAAGTGTTTTGTGTAGCATTTGCTGTTCAGACAGCCGCTTCCTCTCCTTTCTCAGCAGAGTGGAAATGCCCCAAGGGCCAGACTCTGCCAGCAGGATGATGCTGTGTACAGCCCGGTGCCACTACTGCTCTAGCTGCTTTTTGGCCAGCATTCATCAGTGCCCATCAACTGAGACACGAGGGACGGTATGGCAGTGCTTGGATTACTGATCGCACGACAGCGAGGCTTTGTGCTGTCCGCGGAGGTTGTATTAAACATCCATAGCAATGTGTATACAGCTGTACTTAAAAACACAACGTCCCCCCATGATAACTCTCTGGGGCAGCGCCAGGTTGGGACTTACCGTTCAAGAGGCAGTCCAAACTTCTTGTAAGCCTTGATAAACCTAAGCAAAAAAACCAGAACACAACAAAAAAAAAGAAACTAAACCAACTGCCATAAAAAGTGGGTCTAATATCACAAATACACTTGAATATATTAATTACAGCTTGCCACGCTATCAGCCTTGCATTCTGCACCGATTAGCTAAGCATCACTTAGGACTGGGAAGCCTAATCCATTAACCCCCCCACAAAGAGTTTTGTGACCTTGGCTGGAGAAGAACACAACGTTATTATGAATGTTGGATGTTTGACAAATGAGGGGAAAAAAGAAAGAGGACAGTCATAACTGTAGTGTAAAAAAAATTGAAAGAAAGCATTGGCTTACACCATGTTGGTAATTATTAACTTCATTTTTGCAAGGAGAAGAGAGGCATTAAATCAATGTCATCAGTAATTTTAACACTCAGGCTGTAAGTGTAACGACCCATCACAGAAAAGCCAAATGTGGTGCAATCCATCACAGAGGTCTGCAAACAAGGATTGCTATTTATTTTTATGTCTTATTTTTATTGTGAAAATCACTGCCATGGTTAACAAACAACTTTAGGGCAAGAGTCAGACACCCATTGCTGCAATTGAGCAGTGCCTTGTGCTGGGAGCAGACCCAATGGCTTCAACTACAGATTGTTTTTAAAATGAGTTCTTTTTGTCCCTTCTTTTTTTCATCTTGTGTTCTTTCAGCCTCTTTCTGCTACATCACAATAACCTAAATGGCTGCTATAGTTCACATTGCAACACCTCCTTCCTTCTCTATGGTTTCAGAGCTGGATATGGGGCAGCTACCACAATCCAAAAAGTCTGACCATCTCCTGTTTCAAGATATATCAACTCAGAGACAGAGAGAGAGTCAAGGAAAACTCACAGCCCCCTTCTTTTCCATCTTTGGCTGAACATCTGGTCAGAGCCATAAAACAAAGATCTTTGGGAAAGGCTCAAGAGTCAGAAGATATGAGAAGAAAATAATACTCTGGAATTCAGCCCCCAGCTGACTTCAGGGACACAGTGCAGAAGAGGATACAGAACTGCTGGGATCAAGAGGACCAGTACTTCTCATGGGGTTATTTTTCCAGAACTTGCCTTTCACTTAAAGCTTAAGTCAGCAGGACTACTGCCAGAAGAATGTCAGGAAGGCCAGAGTCCTTGGCTTCTCCAGCTCTGTATCTCATAGTACTTAAGACCTCACGTGTAGTATGGAATTAGCTCAACTCACTTGGCCCAGGAAGGGTAGTTACAACAAGAATTAATTTTAGGAAGGTACCAGCTTCACTGCAGCCTGACTAAAGACAATCCAGTCCATTTTGCACAGACCTGAATGTAAGGGTCATCATCTGCAAGCAAACTGATGCATATAAAGATATAGAAGCTGGCCCAACAAACCAGCTCCACCTAAGCCACTGACGTGCTCACAGGTGAACACCTCCTGGATTAATCTGGGATTTTTTCCTTCTGCATGGATTTCTATACTTGTTTTCTGAACTATATCTTGTGCTCAGCACTGACCTTCTGATTTCAGCATCAGTAAATCCTTCCACAGTATCTTTTCTAACACTCCGAGGACGCCCCCTGCGCTTTGGTCTCTTCTCGTCATCAGTATCATCAGTCTCACTTTCTGATCCGGATGATCTCTGAAGCCTTCTCTTAGTTTCTGCATCTGATTCACTGTCATTTGTCTGAGCCTGTAGACACAAGACAAAAAAACAGTACAGTTAACAACCGCTAATCTGCCAACCTTTTCTGTCCCTCCCATGCAGTAGCACTATTTCACATTCAGACTGTAAAACATTTTGGCGTATCTTCCTGAAGATGCAGAAGCCTATGTAATCAACCCAGAGAGGCTGCACATCCTTGCAGTTTCCAGCTAGCTAAGGCTCTGATGGTCATTCTCCCTTTAGAGCCTTCTAGCCAGCAGTTTCACAACTGCATTTTGATTTACTAAGGTATAAGATACATTAAAACATCTTAATTACTGTAGTTTTGTGCCACAGTCCCTTAGGCTGTTTTGAAAACCAGGACACTTCAGAAATTAATCTGGAATCATCCAATATGAATTATCCTTCTCTCTAGTTTTCACTTTAATGTTTTTCCCCAGCTCATCCCAGAGGAGAGCTCATAACCCCTTAAAGTCCCATATCCCAGCAGAGCTTCCTTGCAGCTTCAGCGTTCCGTTGGATTGGTGTAGATCCCATCACCTAAAAAAGAACTTGGGAAGACACCATCCTTTTTGCCTGCAAGAGCCACATTTAAGCAACAGCAGCCCAGGGAGCTAGAAAGCCCAAGGAAGAGAAACAGCCAGAAAACGACACAAACCGCAGAAAAATCTGCATTATACAGTCGGATATTTTGCCCTGTACTTACTACGGGTTCTCTTTATTTTGTCTGCTAAGACGAGATGAGCTATACCAAACCCCGTATGGGCCCTCACACTGCGTTACAAACCATGGGCCCAATGCATGATGCCAACAAGAGGACAGTGTGCTACTTCCGCGCTTTACCCCAACTTTGGAGGAGGAAAAGAAGCACTCGGATGGCAAGAAGGCTTCCCTTTGCCAGCTCTTGCCTCCTGTCTCTCAGGTCCTCGAGATGGGCTGTACCTTTTTAGTTGAGCTCCGGATACGAGGCAGCATGTAGATTTCCTCCAATTCTTTCTGTCTTTCTTCCTCCTCCACCTTTTTCCTCTGCTCCTCTGGAATGATATCATCCCAGTCCTTCTGGGACCGCTCATCCAGCTCTGTCTCTTCCTCCTCCATGGTTGCAAAGTTGGCCACCTTTTATAAGCAAAGAAACACTTTTATAAATCCCCTTCTCTGGCAGGAATACCTCAGAGCTGTCTGCTAAGCCTCAACTCCTTCCTCACAGGAATTTTGCCAGCATTTCCATAACTACTTTATAAATTGATCCCTATGCCACTGCATTCCTGGTTCCTTGCCATGTCTTTGGGCTAACAGCTTTTGAGGAAGTACGTGCAGTTTAAGTAGTACTGCTGAGCCTCTGTAAGTTATCGTTTTTGTTTCCAAATTTGGTAAATTCTGCATTTTATTCACAGCCTTCAAAACCATTTATTTGAAATTAATTTAATACCTATGTATGTCCCCAGTACCACACCCAGGCAACCCCTCAGCAAACTGCTTTGTACGGGTCACCTCTCACCAGTTTTGATTTGTCCTGCCTGTTATTGACTTTACCACCGTAGCAAGATGTGGAGAGCCACATTCCCGCACCCCACTGCAGAGCCAGGGGGTCCATACCTTGAACTGGGAGAGGAGCTCATCGGTGGCACTGGTGGACACTTCATTCTCTCGTGTTTCAGCCAGACGCAAAATCTCATCAATGTCCATCTCCTACCAGTCAGAAAGAAGTGGTAAAGTTAGTCAGAAAGAAGTGGTAAAGTTAGTCAGAAAGAAGTGGTAAAGCGGAGGGTGCCGAGCACAGCAGGAAATAAAAGGTTTTGAGAACAGACTTGTGGGTGCAATAGCTAAACATGTAGCTAATAATAGCTAAATAAAGTGCAAATATCTGCGGGGTGTCATCACCAAGGGCAGGGATGAATTATGTCAAGTGGTACAAAAGAGTATAAATAAAGGTGACAGGCTAGAAGAAAAGGAGCATCAAGGCTGAGCAGCAGGGAAAATTTCCAGACAGTGAGATGTATTAACTGTGGACTGTTTCCCTTGGGGGAAGCTCTGCTACTGAGGCCCATCAAGAGAACTGGTCAAAGCACTTGATACTAAACTGTCAAGCAACGCTGTGCTGAGGCAGGAGACGGCGACATATTTGACTTCACTGTGCTGACTCCTGCCTCTCCACAAGAACAACCAAAAAAGGATGCTGATGAAGTGCTCAGATGAGGCAGAGAGAGGAGCTTTCAGCAGGCTGTGCTGTAATGAACTAATGAGTCCTCAGGAGCCAAGAGACTATCTTGGTGACCGTTATTATTTAACCCCCAACAACAAGGCTCTCCTCAACCCCCTGATCCCCCAACCCCAGAGCTCTCTTCCTTCAGCTTCTCTGGACTCACATGTGCCCTATTCACTGACCTGCTCTCATGCAGAGGGCAAGTACAAAGAGGGAGCAAACACACACAATCCCCCCATGCGGAGGACTACAAAGAGCTATGTGATTTCCAACTACCTGAGGCTCTGACTCTTCCCCTTCAAGCTCCTTGAAAAGATCTTCGGCTCCAAACTTCAGAATAGCTGTCAGCTCCTCTTTGTTGAAAGGGTTTGAGCTGCAAGAAGAAACGAGAAGGAGTATGTGTTTTGAGCTGTTAAGTTAGCACTGCTACAGCACAAAACCATACCAAAGTTTTTTCCTAATTAAAGTAAGGAGTAAGTTTTCTACCCAGCACTATAAAAAAGTTTTTTTTATTGATATCTTTCCTGCTCTAGCACAGACAACTACTGTAAAGGGAGCAACCTCCATCTACTTGGGAGGGGAAATGGGGAGAGTCTGAGGTCACTGACAAATTGCAGCTGTTCCACCACCAGGTTCCCTCAAACCAGGATGATCTCTGGGAGGAAGACAGAAGGAAAACCAAGTAATGCATTAAAATTAGTTTTTTATTTCTGATCATCTTTATCTTAAATGTCCAAATTAATGGTTGCATAAGCCATGTCAGTGGAAGCTGCCATTATTTACTAGCCTTCTGGCCTTCTACCCTATCAAATAAATATTGGTAATTACCAGCAGGTGAAGCTGGTTATGCCACATACTGTACCAGACATTTCTGCCTCCTGACACAATCACTTACTTGGATCGCCCAGAGTTGTTGTCCAGAACAGTCCGGCCAGTGGTGTCCATACGCTGGATTACCAAATGATCCAGCACCATTTTCTTCTTGGCCCTCTCAATGATCTCCTCCTCCACCGTACCCTTTGTGACCAGGCGGTAAATATTCACCTGAAACGTAAAAAAAGAACAGAGCTATTTCCTGGACCTGAACATGCTCTGCTGACACATCGATGCATCACTCAGTTGTTTCACAGGAAACTAGTCTGCTGATATGGTCCCTTCATGCACAGAGGTGTCTTTTTAGAATAGACACATGCACATTCTTTTATATCTCAGGGGGATCAGTTAATATCAGGCTGGTTAACACAGATCTTGTATGTCTAAGCACATAGTAAAAATCTTCTGAAACAGTCACTCTAAATCCAAACTAGCATCAAACTTTTCATATATCTAATAAAACCCTAGTAAAGGTAGATGTTCTGCTTTTAAGATTTTCAGGACAAGAAAGAACAGAGTCCACCAGGCCGAGAAGCGCAATGCCACCGGTTTTCTTGGTTTTAAACCACCCCATAACCCAAAGCCAACAGAAAGACCTGGCATCTGGCAAATCTGGGCTGATTTTTTGTTTTCTGGCTTTTAAATGAGCTTCCCTTGGGTTGGCAGTACTCTCTGGAGTCAGGACTGGGGGCAGAAAGACTGTGTTTTCAGAAGCTCTGCTGAGGTGGGAGCCTGTTTAGATGCACACACTGAAGCCACAGAGAAAAACGACCCAGGTAACTCTTCTGACCTGCTTCTTTTGTCCAATCCGGTGAGCCCGAGCCTGAGCCTGAAGATCATTTTGGGGGTTCCAGTCCGAGTCAAAGATAACAACAGTATCAGCAGAGGCCAAATTAATTCCCAGCCCTCCAGCTCGTGTTGACAACAAGAAACAGAAGTCCTGGGGGAAAGAAAAAAGCATCCAGGAGTTAGCCAGCCTGTAGCTGTGGACATAAAATAGCAATGGTGACTTCAAAGCTATGCAAGGAAACTGAGGGAGGGCTCTGTTGCACTCCATCTTAAAAAAGCAGAGAAAAGATTTCTTCCCACACACCCCGCTCACGCAGGCTAAGTATCAGTGGTCTTTAAGTCAAAGCACAAGTGAGGTGGTGCTGGCAGGGAGAAGAGTTCCAGGAAGGGCTCAGCATGCATCATTATGGGAGAGCAACGCAAACAGCTCGGGGCAAGAGTACCTTGGAGTCACTTTTGAAGGTCAGACCACGCTGCCCACCAGACTCCTACAAAGGCAGCAGGCAAACATGTGCTTTTTGTTGCCTGAAGCCCACTGGGGGTGAGATCAGCTCCTAACACAGACTGTTTGAGTCACTGCCCAAGGGCACAGGGTGCCAGGTTAGAGCCAGGATGCCTAAGCCCCCATGGATGCTCACAGGAGAAGGGAAATGGCAGATTCTGTGGGCATCCCTGCTCCTTTCCTACCTGCACTGCTGTCTCCTCCTCACTTCTGTTTGTTACCTTTCCCACAACCATGAAGTATCTAGCTGTATTTCCTGTGGCAGCCAAGAATCCCCCTCCAGTCCAGACTTCTGGAGTGATGAAAGGTATTTCTCACGGCGGGGCTGACTGTGGCACAAAACAAGTGCCTTGCACCAGTCACTGTGAGTCAGCAAGCCTAGACAAGAGGCTTGAAATGCCCTCTTCTATTACACTGGAGACTTTCACCTCCAACACAAGCTTCCACTGCCTTCCAACATTTAAAATCCCCCTTTTGCCTCTGCCATTTCATATCCAAAACCAGCTTCAGACTGGAGCAATCATTTAGCAATCATCTCATTCCCCAGACGATGGGGAGAGAATTGTTAAATTCTGTCTCTTCCCAGCCTCTTAGGGACTTTCTGGAGATGTGACGTGCAGCCCTGTTCTTTGGATGTGGGAGATTTAAAATAAGCAATATGGCTGGTTGCAAAACCTGCTATATCTGTGTCTTTAAAAGCATCTGGGGTCCCATAAAAAGAAATGAACTGAATTAAGCCCCTCTTAGCAGTCACAACCCACAGCTCAGCCATAAACACCTGCCATGTGGGCAGCCCACCCAGACCCTCCTGAGGTAGGACAGCCCCAACTGTGGTACCTCAGAGCCGTCAGCGTTGAAGTGGTCCAGCGCCTGCTTTCGGATCTCCCCTTTGATCGAGCCGTCCAAGCGCTGGAAAAATCAACAATAATGATAAAAGAAAGAAGGTAAAGGAGCCCTGAGGAACTGCTGCACCCAAGTTCTGGGAGCCCTACAGCCCCCTTTCCCTGCCTGAAGCATTTAATCATTAAAAATAACCGCCAATTAAAAATAACTGCACTGCCTTAGCCCGCTGTGTCGCGAGGGCAAGAGGTGGGGTATGCTCAGGCAACAGTCACACAGCAGGTGACACTGCAGCTCCCATTACAGGCTCCCAGCCAGGGTCTCTGCGTTTGCTATCCTCTTCTCTGGGTTTATCACAGGACGAAGGCCAAAGCAGGGGCCTGTCAGAGGTGGCGTTTTGCAAAGATGGGGCCACACTGAAATGAAGGGACTTCCCAGTTCCCTCAGTGTATTTCAGCGACTGCAACCTGTAATCCCAGCCACCAGCCTCTGGAAGACTCAGTGACTCCCATTGCCCAGGCTCCCTCTGCATTTTCTTGACTTTTCAAGTGAACCCCACTGGCTTCCATGCTGATGTTTCTCACCTGAAAAGGGTAGTGTTTGATAGTCAGGTACTCTGCCAAGATGTCCAGCATCCTCACCATCTGGGAGAAGATCAGCACTCTGTTGCCTCTCTCCCGCAGCCTGGTCAGTAGCTTGTCCAAGAGAATTAGCTTTCCACTGCTCCTGATCAGAGACTGAAGAAGTAACCGTCATTGCAGCTGATGCTCTCCAACCTTACCCTTATGTACATTACAGAGAGATATGCAGAGATCTGGTTCTTTTGGGGTCATGCTTCTCCTGTACATCTCTAATCAAATCATTTGGATTTACACAGCAGAGACCACATACAAAATTAATCATCCAAGATAGATTTTATGTTGCATGCAACTCCCACTCTAGATGGCCACAAAACATTGCCTACAGTGGAAGCAGAAGGCTGGAGATTCAAGTGGTTTAGCTGTGAGGACTATTTCTAATGAAGAAGCTGCAGAAGCTAAAGCTTCACCAGATCTTATCTTGGTGGGAGGCCAGAAGAAAGAAGAAAGTTAAGGAAAAAAGGTGGTAACCAAAGACACTGCCCACCTGCAGGGTCTCAAGGCCATTCTCTCTCTCGTTTTCCTCAGGAGGTTTGATAAGGTAGCAATGGTTGCAGCACTTTTTCAACTCCATTACAATGTTCAGGAAACCAGATGTGCTCCCCCTTGTTCCCTTTGATAGAGCTTTGTAGTTTCTTGTCAAAATCCACCTGCAGGCAGGAAAACAAAAAGTCCAGATCATTTCACTGGGCATGCTGGAACCTGGGAGGAATAAAACCTTCAGGGACATTTTGTTCAGGCATCAGTCTAGTCCCCTCCTTCTATCTCTCTTCACTACTTCTACAGGATGCTGCTGTTTCCTCACTAGAAACCCTGATCTTACTTTCCTTTGATATTACTACAGTTTAACATTAAACAGCATGAAAATTTTGTGGGGTGCTTTACTCCCCCCGCAAAAAACCCACATTGCCCCTGTCCTGCAAAACTGGCCAGCTGAACTGTATCACACTAAAAAGGCACCTCCAGACTACTACAGAGGAAAAGATACCACACAGCTCTACCTCAGATTCCTACTGTGAAGCCCCTGTTGCTACAGGAGATGGCTGTCACACTGCATTCTGAAGAACAAAGTATACTGAAACATATTCCCAAGGCACATCGAAAGATGTGCTCGTTTCTACCGGAATTCCCAGTAACTTATTAAATTGCTCACTTGTAATACTGTTTCTGCAAAGCAGACATTTCCACACGGAGGATCTGCTCCACTTTGGCTGGCAAAGATTTCTCCACGTCCTTCTTCACTCTGCGCAGGAGAAACGGCTCCAGGACTTTGTGAAGGCTCTGGTAGCCATTCTCTCTACCTTTTCCATGATCCTCTTCAAAATCCTCCCAGAACTCAAATCTATCAACAGAAACGAGGAGCAGAGAGGGGTCAGAATACCTCTTGTCTTATCGTACCAAACATCATCTACCAGTTATGCTCCCGCTGCACACGACACATCATCAATTTGATGGAGATTCAATGGAGGATAAAAGGTTCACTCTGCTCTGGCTAACTGAACAGACTGTTGGTAAAGCTAGAAGCTCTCTAGGCTTAGGTGCCTTCCTCACATCTTATCTTTGAGCTCCACACTGACTCCCAGGACCCAAAATTCCAGGTTTTCCAGTATTCTGCTCTGCTGTCTCCTGCTGGCATTTACCTGGCAGCAGTTTCTGAGCTGTCCACAGTGCCCTCCCCTAGGCAGAGCTTTGACAACTGGACTATGTTTCACACTGCTCTGAAAGCTTTTTTCGATAGCTGCTTTCTCCAACAGCTCATTTGAAATGCAGAGATCTGCTTTTCTCCTCTGCTTGGGAGACCTCAAATCTTCCCTTGGCTCCTTCTGTGATCCAGGAAAAAAAATTTGGGGACAGCTCTTTTTGCAGTCAAACATAATTTTGGTGAATTTTGGGGCTTACTTGTCTTAGCCCATTTTGTTTTAAAGAAAACAAAACATTTGTGATAATGTGGACACACGAACAGTTGGCTAGACAGCACTGTCCTTGAGCAATACTCCTAGAGATTGCCATAAAATGGTTGGCGAGGGTGGCTGAACCACAATGTACTGGAAACCTCAGAAATGGTTGAGATGATTGCTTAAAACAAGTTTAGCTTTTTAGAGACAGCTCTAAGACAGCAGACAGATTTGAAAGACATGTATTGGGTTTCCCCATTCAATTTGCTGCCAGAAATACTTGTGTTAGTCACTTAACCTCTGATTTTCCCCACCAGTGTTTGCTCCTCTTTCATTGCTCTAACTCCACTGAGTTTAATTTGGGATTTCTGCCATTCTGAACTCCCTTGACTCTATTTCACAGACAAGAATGGACACAGAGATATTTTTTGAAGGACCAAAAGGAGACTTACTTCTCCGGCATGATGAAATGCAGCAGGGACCAGAGCTCTTTGAGGGAATTTTGAAGTGGGGTGCCAGTGATCAGCAGTCTGTGGTTGGACTTGAAATCAATCAATGTTTTGTACAGCAAAGAGTCGTCATTTTTCAACCGATGGGCTTCATCCACGCCTAGAAAGGCCCAGTTAATACTTCCCAAAACAGCCTGGAGGAAAAGAAGAAAATAAATAAACAGGCGCCAAGGAGACACTGGGTCAGACAAGCCCCACCACCTTGCACATGCCTCTCTCTCCGTGGCCAGAAAGCACCCCAAGTGTGTGCTTTCCAGAATGTCCTGCCCCAGTGTTCAACCCACCATCAAGTGAGTTGGATTCACAGGAGTTTCTTGTTAACAAAATCTTGGAACTACAATGCCTAAACTAGTTTTGCCTCCCCAGAAAGGAAAGTTGAAAATTACCCATGCTGTATAGCTCTCCTGCCACATCTGAAATTTCTTTCAGCAAGTAAACCTATTGTAATCCACCTTTGCTTTAACCAGAAAGCAGAGTCCTCTCCCAGCCCCCTGCTCCTCCCTTTCTCCATGCCCCTGGGGCCCTGCTGTAGCACTAGCCCCACTGAAGCAGCAGCAGGAGAGCAGATGAACAAGCCTATAAAGTTAAGGTAACCTGAGAGTTTTGATTTTTTTTTTTTTTTTTTTTTTTTGCATTAGTATTAAACTTTTTGTTTTCTGCGAGGACTCAATAATGCACTAATAGGGCTGACGAGCACCTCCTAAGCAGACAGATTTCTCCTAAGTATAAAAATCCAGATATTATTAACATGGTGGCCAGTAGCTCAGTGTAATGTTTTGTCCTCAACTAGCCTAAATTAAAACAGGTAAAATCTGGCTACTGCCCTGCCTGGTGTCTTACAAGTAAAAAGAATAACACAGCTGTGCAGTACAAGAGTGAAGACACTCTAACCGGTGTCCCACATTCCCTCTGCATTACTGGCAAGCAACAGCAAATAGTAGCTATACGTTCTCCATCACCACAGAGGGAAGAGGTGAAACCAAATAGTCGGGGGCTGGCTTCCCCTATGCAAGTGAGAGACAGTCTAAATAAAAACATCCTCGGACCATTACTCACCTTATCCTTGAGGAGGATCTCATATGTTGTGATAAGTGCATTGAATTTCAACCTTTTGGACTGAGAGTGGATCCACTCATATTCACGTATCTGTGGGGAGACAAATTTTAACTAAAGTTATCGAAAGGAAAGAATTAACACTCATTATTTTAGTGTAGCTATAGCCAGAGACTCCAAACAAGTCCAAAGCCCTGTTGTTCAAGGTGCCATTTGATAAGCTCAGGATGCCCAAGGAGCAGCTTGTTTTAGTGCACACATAGTTCAAACTGCCCTTGCATAGGTAACAAAATAAGGTCAAACCAACTTGCTGTTGTGACATTACTCTCGTCTGCCAAACGAATGCATCATCTCACTATTGACACCACTAGACCCACAACATCTGTGTGCTTCGTTGTCTGAATAATTCAGAACATAGGAGGCAAGCACTTCTACACTGCTATAACTCCACACCGCAGCATGTTTCAGCCCAGTGCAGTACTGGTTTCTAGAATCTCTGAGAGAAGCCAGTACTGCTCTGCTCACTCTAAGAGGGGAAAGAAGGTAGAAAAGTCCCTGCAGCAGTGAATTAGGCCCAAGTGCTCAGCGTCACCAGCTTTAGCTGCCTGCAGGACTGCCAGTACCATCCGTCAGCCTCTCCAGCAGAATGTCTCTCATGCATGTTACACAGAAGCTGCTTTGCACCCAGCTTTTCTACCCAACCCACGCCCTTTGCTTTCTGATTACGCACCAGGTTCCTGCTCATGAGGTCTCCGATGTAAACCACCACATTTATCTCAGGTGCCCACACTTCAAACTCTCTCTGCCATGAGGTTAGAGTGGACAGGGGCACCACCACCAGGAAAGGGCCATACAGCTGGTGCTGATGGAAGAGGTACGACAGGAACGATATTGTCTGAATCGTCTTGCCCAGGCCCATTTCATCAGCCAGGATCACGCTGTTGTTCCTGAGAATGAAGAGAACAAACATAAATTCTGTCTGAGCGCGTGTTTCTGCCACTACTAATTTACTATGCACCAGCATGATAGCAACCCACGACAGAGACAGAATCGGGGCAGTGCGAAGAACATTTATCTGAACAATTCCAAGTGGATCCCAGGGACACCCAGACTGCATGGGGCACAGTAACTTGCAAAAAGGAACAGACTATAATCACTCCAAACTGGCAAGCACGGACAAAGGCAAAGGGAGAGGGGAGTCAGTGGCCTAATTTTAGGCAGACATTTCTTAAAGACTTCAATGACAGTGTAAGCATGCTGAACCAGAAACCTTTTTTTCCAGTTAGGGCAATGGAAAATCAGGGGTGATACGTAGTAGGTTCACACAACAGCTAAGTCCAGCACGTGAACAGGCCCAGACAGGGAAAATACTTTTTGTTTTTCCACAAGGTTTCTTAAGTTCATGCTCTAGATATTTCCTGCTTGTGGTGTCTGCAATGTAGCTGGGCACGGTAACGTTTGAAATCCTTCAAGCTGCAGAAGCAGGCTGGGTAAAGACCTCACTTGAAAACAAAAGGGACAGATCCTACTGTGACAAAAATCAGGAGACAAAAACCAAACATGGCTCATTTGCAGTGTTGACCAGAGTACCACATAGCATCTATACGTACTTGCACCACGAGTGAGCGAGCCAGTTGAGGCCCTCCAGCTGGTAGTCTCGCAGCTCCAGGTTCTCACCGCCAATGTAAGAAGGCTGTTTCTTCAAGGCAACAAACCTCGGTCTCTGCTTCAATACCTGGAAAAGAAGATGCTGTGAGCCCACTGAAGAAAAAGACAAAGTTAAGGTTGAAAATTCAGCAATGAATCTACATCTGTTAAAGTCTGTCCACATTTTTCTAGCCAGTGCTTATGTCTGCAGTTCAGATAGCCATTCCACAGGGTTATGTTTTGCCTGCTGTCCTCTGGTTCTGATGACCAGGGCTGTGAGTCCCCCCGACGAGTGCAGTAAGCTTTACATAATGTACATTAGATGGAACAAGCTCCACTTTCTTTTTTGTGCTCTTGGGTTTTTTTTCCCCATTAGCTCTGTCCACCTCCTCCAACATATCAGCGTCTTGCAGGTTTTCACTTTTCTCAGGTGTGCTGTTTTTTTCATCCAGCTGGTATTAAAACTGCATTTCTGCTGCAGCTCTTCCTCCTCCCTCTGAAGAGGAAGTACTTTGTAGGATTAATTAAGCCTCTCACTCCTCAGGGGGACATAATGTTCTCACTGTGCACAGAGTAAATGAAACCAAAAAGGGGTTCCTATCTCTGCCTAAAGTACAATACAAGAACAGCGAACAACCATTCAAACACTGGTGGGAGGATGGGAAAATGTTCTCTGACATTTATCCTGACAAAACTTCACATTCCCACTGTTGGCGTCATCACCCAGCCTGGAGAAACACAGCAACAGAAGAGATGAGAAGAGAAGCAAGCAAACCTTGCAGTCCCGGGTAGGAATCGTTTTGGAGTTGTTACGATTGTTGAAGCTGTCAATGCAGTGTTGAAATTTCTTGCTTATCAGAGCCTCATCTTCCCAGCTGCACTCGGCATAAGGCAGCCCCATCCACTTACACAGGTATTCAGGGTCATTTGAGGATGTTTTACGACTGTTTGCTGCAAAATATGAAAAAAAGCCCAAACCTCAGCAACTGTGGTTCTGTGGCTGAACCACAAGCATGGTTCACAGGGGCAGTCTGAACCACCCGTACAACCACAAGACAGGTCTCAGCTAGTAGGAAAAGTTTAGAGGGACCAAAAAATGCTCCTTTACCTGGGAAATCTGAATGTCCTGTTGTGGACTTGCTGGTCTTCACCGCTGTGTTTGGAGACAGAAGGGAAGGAAGGGTTTGGAATGCTGACAGCCAGCAGAGGGAGCAGGGCAGGCAGGCTGTCACTGCCACACATCCCAGGCATTTTCATAGGAATTGTATGGAAATAGGTTTAACAGCTCTCCAAGCCAATTCCCAAAGCAACTGGATGCTGGCACCTCTGACTGACATGACTGTGGTACTACTGAAGTGCTCACTAAGTCCTGTTTTTAATGTTAATAAGCAATCATGGAAATCTAACCCCTGAGCTGCCTTGCAGCCTAACCACATCTTCAACGACATCACGGAAAATGGTCCTCACAAAAGCTAGGCCTGTACCGCTGCTTTGGATACAAACACCTTCCACCCAAAGGGCTGAAGTGAAAGAATTTCAGCAGCAGCAACTTCAACATCCCCTTGGAAACTAATATATCATCCCATACTCCAGGCAAGGAAAGTGATTAGTTTGTACAGCTTGTAAATACAAATCTGTAAACCCATATTTCTGGTGTTCAAATCCCTGAATTTCACACACTGAAATACACTTAACACCAGTTTTTTTCTCCAGAGATACTGCAGGACAAGGAAGAAGAGAGCGCCATACATGCACTCTGCTGTCACTAGAGATTAAAGGTCCCATGTCTTACTTCACCCCTTTACAAAAGTGTCAGGTTCACTTACCAATTACTCTCTCCACTATTTGATACTGTTTGTTCAGCTCTGAAGCTAGCTCTTGCTGGCAGTTGAAATATTCAACGTCTTCAGGTGATACCTTGCCCAGCCTAGATGCAAAAAAAAAAAAAGACTATAATGCTTCTGTCATAATGCTCATGGATGCCACATGAAGAAATTCTACTTTCCTACATGGTTCTGCCATTCAGACAAGTCGCTGAAGCAGAGAGTACTGCTTACATGACATGTTTCTTAAAGCCTCCTATAATTGTAAATCATTACTGAGAAGCAAATCTCATAGATGTTCATACTGCCTCCCTGTTAAATAATGATGCCTTATTCTGCTCCAAGAATCAGCCTCAAAACCAGAATCAGAGATGGAAGCTGCTCCAGCTTTATCACTTTGGAGACACACCATAGCTCCCCTTATAGTTCCTGGGGAGGTCAGACAAACTGATGCAAAAACTTGCATACAGACAGGCCCATAATTTACATGGGTTAATAAGGCTGCAATCCCTCACATCACCTCCTCGGCCAGGTGAATCTGTGCACCATTTACTTGTTGTCAGCTACTCCAATTCTCAAGCCTGGGAAGTGGCAATATTGTGGATTACATGCCTTTCTCTCTTGCAACACCACAACCACAGACATCATTTCTGTAAGGAGGGATGTTCATCAGTAGGCAGAGACATGAGTGTTATGCACTGAAAACAGTTGCTTTGGATGAAACATGCTTTGCAAGAAGAAATCAGATCTTTTCAGTCATGACTCTGCAAACCTCTGGCTAAAAAAGATTCTCCCAAGGCCAAATCACTGGTTGAAGTAAAGCATACCATTGCTTGATCTCCTCCTCTTTTTTCTTGAAGTTTTCTAGCTTTTTCAGGCCCTTCACTTTCTGCTGCTGCAGGGACTCTTCGCTCTCCCATGTGCTATGGATGTATGACCAGCCTTTCCATTTGATCAGGTACTGAACTTCTCCTTCATCCTTTTCAGGATCGAAGTCAGCACTTGGATTGCCATTGGCTTCAGTTGCATACACTGTGGTGGAAGCACCAGTGGCTGCAAAAGAAATTAGGCTCCAATTGGTACCTGTGTTATCAAGCACTGGACATGAACTGCATTAGAGCAGAAAGTTATTTTTCTAATGCATCTTTTGTGACAGCACAAAGAGTATCCTACAAATTCTGCAACCCAGTAAGACAGGTGCACAAAAGTATTCCATACAACAGAATGTTTTTAAAAATCTCTCTATCATAAATGCTTTTTCTTTAAGTATAATTCAAAGTTCTCTTGAAAATGTTCACGACCATTCAGTGTTACAAAAACACTTTTGTAAGGCTATAAGAACAAAACATTGGCTTTATTTTCATTATGGCTTTTGTCAGTGGAGCTACAAAAACTGACTCTACTGGAAGATCTACTTTATATTTTAAAGAAGAGAAAAGCAAGAATTGCAGAACAATGACTGTGTTTTTAAAATGTGTGCACACTAAATGAAAGCTGCCAAGCACATAAACTTGACATTTTATGTTTTTCAATACTAGATTTTACAAAAGCTGCTAGAAGACATAAATGAGAGGCATAGAGGAAAGGGCGAAGAGCACTGGAACAACCCTTGGCCCCACTTTGAAGTTGCAAAAGCATTGCACCAGCTCAAAAGAAACTATGAGCGCACGACTGACATCAGAAATAAAGGCTTTTTCCAGAACTACGCACCTCCTTTTTTTCCAAGCCTGATGTCCAAGACTTTCTCAATAGTTTCACTGTTGTCTTGTTGTTCATCAGCTCCTTCCCCAGTCATCTCTATCAGGTCATCAGAATCCGTCTCAAAATCATCATCTTCTTTGTAACTGAACAAGATCAAAACCAAACTGATAAAAAAAGCCCTTGACTTCCCAGTGTAGAAACAGACAGAATGGCATGGACTGGAGCAAGCCTTCTCCAGAATTTACCCTAGGGTTTGGTGCATATTCAGCACATGCATTTCTTAAGTTAGCCATTCGGTATTTTTCCCTGAGACACTCAGATAGCTACACTTTATCAGATTAATACTCTGTCTTGTCCGTATACTTTTTCTGGCCATGGCCAACATCAGATGCTTCATGAGGAGGTGGAACAATCCCTGCAGCAGAAGCAAGACCATCAACAGAGAAAGTCTCCACTATCAGTGAAAAATTATTTTAACAGCGGAGGTTGTAGAGCATCAAAAAGGCTGCATGGGTGCCTACACTGCCCTAGGAACTATATTTTTCACCTTTGATGAACATTTAACCACTAAAAATATCCTTCAGGTGGCTCTTTGCAAGTCCCTTATTGGGACTGCCAAAAGGTGAGAAGGGGAATGGATAATGCTTTACCTCCACCATGTCTCAATGCTTTGTCCCAAGACATTACCGATCAGCCACTCTCAGACAATTGGTCCAATCTAGCACAGCTCACTTTACTCATTTTAATCTATTATTTGTCATTCTTAATCTCATCTGAGAGTGCTTTAAAAATATTATGCAAACCTCCTCACATTTCTCTAAGAGGGACTAGTAAATATTCCCTCCCTTACAGATGGCAAAACAAGGTAAAGAGAAGTGAGATGTTCGCAGAATGAACCTGTCAAAAGAATCGCACCTCAGCCAACAGATATCTGCAGGGCAGAGGAGAGTCTCTCTGCAGGATCACACAGGGAGTCAGTGCCTGGGGAAGGGAATTTGGGGTGTCCCCTCTTCCTCAGCCAAACAGTTCTCATCATCAAACAACCCCACACTTCCTGATACCTGACATTTTTGGCTGCTCTTCGTCGAGTTTGTCTCTTGGGAGTCTCATCATCTTCATCGTCATCATCATCTTCAGATGAGTCTGGTTTCCTTCTCCTCTTCCCACGCTGGGTTTTGTGAGGCTTTTTAACGTTGGTTTTGGCCATTGTTCTAGAATAAGAATTAATAAAGCCATAATACAGCGTGTTTTACGTAAACATCCATTTTAGTAAGTCTTTTAAGAAAGCATAAAATATTAGACCCCTAGGGATTTAGTCTGCTCTAACTACCATAGAAACCAATGCATCACACACTGGAGCATGAAATGGGTAGATGAGTGAATATCTAGGTCCTAGGTTTACTAGGTCATAAAAAAGAGTAATATTGCAGAAAAAAAAAAAAAAACCCAAAAACAAAACCAAAAAAAATTTTTTAGCAACAAACAGAGATTACCTCTCCACCCAGCACAGGCAGAAAAGACGTATGCAGAAAAAGAGATAGACTGAACCAACCATTCCTTACCTCCTTTGGGCAGGTCTTCTTGCTTTAACTTTCTTCGGTTCAGGCTCACTCTCTCCACTAGAGCCTTGATCCCCTCCATCTTCATCCTCGTCTTCACCAGAGACCTCTCTTTTCCATTTATTTCTATGGTCAGAAATGTAGGTCATGAAGGGCAATCATATTTCAACACAAATGCTTGGCTAAGCAGACATCCAAGCCATCTAGGTTAATACTAGCAGGCCACAACTACGAGAAAAAGTTCAAAACTGCACTCTTGGTTGTTCAGTGCAATGCATGGGGGATTTTATGGTGTGAGCCTCTGCTTTTAGGAAGAGGTCTCAGTCACTTAGGTTTTAGTTCACATAGTGGCAGTGTATCTTAAGTAAGAGTGGCTGTTAACACATACTACACCAGTGCTTGTGGCAGAGCTGTACTTTTTACAACTGGGTGGGAAAGTGCTTCGATTTATTTATTTTTCTTTTCCACCTCTGCATTTGTGAAATGAGCTGGAAAAATTTTAAAAGAAGTGCTCACTTTCACTTACGGAGTACGAGCCACAGCATGCACAGTTACATGATCTCCTTGTGGCTTTGAAAATGGAGCAAGCAGTCTCCTGACATCTGAATTCATACAATTAAAGTTTCCAAGCATGAAGCCAAATAACACCGTACCATTACTGCAAGGAAGCACGTTCTGCAAAGCTGCAGCTCCAAAACACCCTTTGAAGGAGCCTCTCCTCTCTCCAAGGAGATGTGGAGAGTTCACAGGGATTATTCCCCTTGCCCAGGAGAGTTCCATACTACCGCAGTCCTCCCTGCACTTTATTACCTTCCCTCCTGCACTGATGTGTACAACTAAATGAAAAATTAAAAGACAAGAAACAGGAGAATGGGAGCAGGATCATGTGGCTGTGTTTAAGTTTTCACCAGCAGGCAGCTTGTAGCTCCCTTCAGTTCATTTTAGCATTTGGAAAAACTAGAAGGTACTTGTTAGATGGAAAAAGGCAGTAAAATATGACTGTAAGTGAACTCGGTTATGGTGATTCCATCCTTTATGGAAGGTCTTTTGCTGTAGCAGAGTGTTATGAAAGATGAAGGAGAATAATTTGGCATTTTATTCTCTATAAATCAAAAAGGGGAGAGAAGCAAGGATTAAACTGTTTTAAGTATCTCTGAAGGAGAATAAGTAACCTGATGGAGAAGTGAAAGACTGACAGAAAGTGAAGCTGACTTGTTCAGATCCTGTCACAGGCAAAGTGGGAAAACAGAAACAAAAGAAAAGTTGGGAAATTGAGTCCATCTGTAGATCCACATTCATAATTCAGTTTTAGTCATCCAAAGTATTATTACTGGAAATATCAAATAATTTATTTTACAAGCTCTCCATGTTGACAACATCTTTCAAACAACCCAATACTACTGTTCTGAAAATAAAACAAGACAAAGTACCACCATTCAAAACACTTTCCCTAGAAACTTACGTTTTTTTCATTTGCTTCTGGCCTCTTCTTTTTGGGCTCTCATTTTCAGATTCACTACTTGCCTTTAATTGAAAAGAAAGAAAATCAGGTTGTAGGCTTCACTCTGGACTGTCTCCTCAAGGACGCAACTGAAACGCATGCATGTGGTCTGAGCTCAGACACAGCCCGACTGCTCTTCTGCTGCAGTGCTGGAAGGATGCTTTGGTGCACCGGGGCTGCAAAAGAGCATCTAGCTCCTCGGCACTGTTCCCTCGGCTGCAGGTTTAATGCCGCTGTGCTCTCAACATGAAGAAGGTAACTCTGCAGAAAGGCTGGAGAGCTCTACTACAACATTTGTTCCGGAGTCCCTGAGTTCAGGATGCGCAACGCTGCGACCCATCTACCCCTCAGCAGCAACCTCCAATACCTGGCAGATGCCGTCTCAGCAGTGGTAGTGGCCAGGCAGACCTGCAGTGTGTGCAATACCCCACGGATTACAAAACCACGGGGTGAATTTAACCCACCAAACCTCGCACCGCGCGGCGCTGGAGCCAAAACGTACCCCAGAGAGAGAGAGAGGGAGGGAGGCTCAGCTGCCGCTACCTCTGCCTACGGTACAAGGTGAGCGTGCTCCTGCCCGATGCTCGGGAATGCTTTCTGGACGGCACTTTCAGGGCCTGCCACAGCTTTGCTGAATTTCACTGCAGCTTGCTGCCATATTTACATGAGACACAGTAGCTCAGCTGTTTTACAAGGCTTTTAACTGAAAGTGCAGTGGCTGAATGTACTTTCGTGAGTGCCCGTACTTGCCATTTCTGCCAGGAATCCTGCAATATTTAGGGGCACTCCGGCTTAGTTTCTGTGATTGCAGCAACTTTCGCAGCCACACAAATGCATTATGACCTCTGCCTTCATTAGAGAAGCTTTCTATAAGGAAGGAAATGTTTATAAAACATTCTTCTCATCACAGGAGTCTCCTTGCTTTCCTGAGTTGCTGAGGACCTGACTGGGTCAGAGACGTGTCCTGCTGCTTTCCTTCCTCCTAATCCTCCAGTCTCCACCAGTGAAGTCTCTCTGGCTAAATATATCTAGACATACTCTAACTACTTAATGTGCTATTTAAATGTGGGCGTCATTAACTCCTACAGACCAAAATAGCTACCAAAAAAACCCCCCCAAACCTTCAGGTGGGTTGTACACAACCCGATTTTCGTAAAAACTAGTCAACCATAAAAACAGATTACCACCCAAATAAAACCCCTCAACCAAACAGATGACTTTGCCTTATACACTTGCCCCAGAAAACACAAACTGACAAGGAGAAAACTAAGGAAGCCAATGTGAGATTTGAAAAGGAGTATTAAAATGATAGGAGAAGCCACCAAGACTGCTTGCTCTATACACTTATTGGGAATCTTCTGCTTCATACTGCTTTTTGCTGCAGTATTCACTTTCAGCTCTAGGTAGTGTCTGCCCATCACCACAAGCACCTCAGTTCACATCTCCTGATACAACCACCACACTCCTGGCTACAGCTAGCAAAGCTTAAAACTAAGAGCTGATCACATAAGAATTTCATGAAATGGTGTGAAGCTGTAACATGAAAAAGCTGAGGCTCTAGAGAGCTGTGGTCCACACCTCTGCTTTCCTTCTGAATCCTTTACTTCCATTTTTCAGCTTCCCTTTCACTAACAGAAATTTCCTTCTCGCTTGCATCAGTGTTTCCATTAACATATACTGAAATACTGGATGCCAGGTTAGACCAAGAGCTTGCTGAATTTCACTGTGGTTTGCTGTCAGATTTACATGTGACAATAGCACCTTTTGCACCGTATCTTACTACAAACGCGTTCATCCATCTGTTTCACAGCCCTGCATGAAATCCGTCTCATAGACCAAGCATCCAGGAAGCAAGTGACTGGCAAACACCATGGAGAGCCCTACCTACCCTTGCAACATAAGACAAGCATCCCACAGATTTCAGTTTCAACATAGCAAAGTTTAAAAGTCCTCGATTTTCTTTTTCTCTTTTAATCTCTTATCCACTTTCTGAAGCATGCTGCTTTGCCATTCCAATTTTGGCATGTTTTTCAAGAGCTGTCCCTCAATGCACGTTTGTTTTCTGGTGTCTTTTGGCAAACCACAAGTAAAGAGAGGTGGATTATTCTTCTGCTCTTTGTCAAAGATCAGATTTGAAGAAAACCAAATACAACCTTTGGCTCTTTGAAACTAACTCCATTTCTTTGCCAAAATCCTGTTTTTCAAGTTTCTAGTGTCCACTTTCCTAATGCCTCTACTGTTCCCCTGCTCTGTTGCTGTCTCTATACAAAGCTGATGCTGGTCTCTTAATGACATGTCTTTTCCTCACCTCTTTCTGCCTTGAAAATTTTAACTTGTGACTGCAATTCAGCCGCCTTCAGTTACGTTTTTCAAAGACGCCATTGTCTCTCTTGGATGCGTGTCAAGCCCAGCTCTACCTCCTCTGACACAGCCAGTCCCCAGCCTGAGTCATCTGCCTGCCTTGTGCTCCCACATCCTCCCTGCCCGAGTGCCGGAAAGCACCATGCCTGCAGCCCTGCGCAGCCACCCGTGACTCAGGCTCTCCTCCCCACTCCCTCACCTACCACCAACCTGCACCTCCTCACCAACTCCTCCTGGCATCCCGACCCCGAGCTGCCAGGCTCCAGCCCCTGTCTGAAAGCGCTTTTCAACATTTCATACATAAATAATATTTAAAAAAAAAAAAAAAAAAGCAGAAGCACATTTTAGCAACCTCTTAATTCCGCTTAAATCCACATTTCAGGACCCAGCCACAGAGTTCTACACTGAACTGCTCAAATCGGCCCAAGGGTGAGAACTGTACCTCTGCTCCAGACTCTGCAGCACAAACAGAGCTTGTGCTTGTAACACCCCATTATCAACATCAACCCACACGCTGGCTGGTGGTAAATTCCTCTGTTAAGGGAGAGCAGATGATAACCAGAGAGCTGGGAGCACGCCAGGTCCTGAGCACGCACCTGAGGTCCCATCTGCACGCCAGCCTGCCACCCACCCTCATCAGGAAGACGACGGGTTGGGAAATCACATGCAACTTCGATTTTCATCATGTCACCTCCCTGAATGACACAAGCTAAGCTGACAAAATGGAAATGGTCTCCAGTCACCAGGGTTTTTGTCAGCCCAGAAAGAGATGCCGGCAGCATACTGCTCGCTCTCAGAGCCCGAGTACCAGCACTGGCAAAACTCTGCTGGGCCCAGGCTGCCCCTCTGGGGTGCTGCTGCTGTGGCCAAGGGGGAAGATGAATTGCCTTCTCTAGTTCCCCTTTTCCCTAACAAACACTACAAACGTGCCCAACTTATTCCTGCACCACTGCATCCAGCTGGACTAGGAACCGACCTCTTACAATTTGCTTTCCCCACCTCCAGTTGAAGGGATCAGCCATCCGTCTCACATGCCTCACTGACACCTCCCATCTAATTTATTCTTTCTCTCTCCCAGCACTTAAGTGTGCACACTTTTACTAGATTAATTATGCAAAATTGCCGTGGAGCAGTGCAGTACAAAATGTAACGATGCTGCGTACGCAGCACCAGAGCAACGCAGTACAGCTTTAGCGTCCTGATCCACGAGTGTCCTCACTGCTAGCCGAGGGCAGGAGAAACAGAGACTTAAGGCCATTGGCATGGTCCAGCTGAGCCTCTTGAGCTCATGCTGCCCACTAGGAGAGATGAATACTTGCTTAAATAGAGGCAAGAAATATTTCAAACTAAAGTCAAAGTGAGGATTTGCTCATTTCAGGCTTAACAGAGGCCAAGCTCTAGTGCTCCAGAAAAGCTGGAGAACCTCAGCTTGCCAGGTTAGTTTTCATATGTTTGCTGAACTTCTCTCTCCCAGCGATACTGGTAGCATTTGAACTTTCAGCAAAGACATGAGGCAAAGCATTTATCAAAATGTAAATGAGCAGTTTTGTGGGTTTTTTTATAATAAAACCAACTGTATTTTGAGAACACCTACAGTGCATGACTTGTGGCCTTTTTCTCACAGAAAATACACGCTGTGTTATTTACTACTAATCCAATCTCAAACCATCCTTTTTATAGAAAAAAGATCATGTCTGTTTTGGGCACATTTATTTCTTGACTGCCCCTGAATACTCTGAAAGGCACCTGGCTCTGCCTGTCTCACTTCCCCTGGCTGAAACCTAAAGCTGATTTATTAACTGCAAAGAAAACGCATGGGCAAGTACAGTTTTTACTAAAAAACTCACATGTGCTCTTATTCCTGGAGACAGCTCTAATCCTCTGAGCAGCTCTGTATGACTATGCAAAACTGCACTTTCGCTTCCTGATCTTTCAACCCACGCCTCAATATTGATCGCAAGTTATCACCCTCTTTGATTGCTGCTCAGAGACCTACACAATGTGCCTGGTGGCCTCCAAGCAGTTCCCAGAAGGCAATAATATCTAACACAGAAACAACCCTGCCCAAACTGCCGCTCTCAGAGGACAGATTGAATAGTGCCCCAAAAACTGAACCACCTCCACCTACGCGCCGTCGCCCCCGACCAGGGTGAGTCACAGGGCAGCACACGGGGAGATGTGATGGCTGATTCTTGTTCTGCGCTCTGAGCCTGCCACGCTGCCTGGGCGATGCTGTTCGCTAATACTGCAGAGAAGCGTTAGGGAAGAAGGCAATTAAAAGCTCCTAGACTCTGTGCTGGAAGTCCCAAAGCAGCAAGCGACAAGAGCAGGTCACTGGCGACAGGCTTAACCCTGTAAAGGTAAAAAGCAATCTTAAGAGGTGTCAAGCGCCTTGGGTTTCTGCCAGCTCCAGCAGCAGCAAGGAGTGCTCAGCACCATGCAGGCTCCAGCTATGCTATTTCCTCCCTCTTGGCGTTTAGGTCTTCCAAAAGCAAGACTTTCCATCTCCTCCTGCTCTTTGCGAGGCCCCAGCACTGTGCTCCTGACACGTCACACCCTCCATCAGACTCTGCTGCAGATGGGAGTTGCCCTATGGGGACCAGTCAGTGTCACTTTAGGGAGAGAGGGAGAGAGGGGGAAAGGGGGTAGTCCAATTTTGTAATTTTGGCTTTCAGTTTCACAAAGGTGGCAGTGGGGTCATTTGGAGTACTTTTTTTTTGTTTTTTACAATATTTTGTGGTATAGCAAAGTTTTTACATCTTGGATTTTTAAAAAATTTTTTTTAAACTTTATCGTACCTTAAGTAGTAGGAAATAAAGATATCGAAAAAGAAAACAACATTTGCAAAACCACGTAATATTGTAAAACAAAAAAAGACGGGACTTACCTGAGCCCCTAACAGGGCACTCGGGTCTGCAGCGGAGGTCTGTGGTGGGTGTGACATCGCCAGCACAGTGCATGCCAGGGCATCGCACAGAGAGGTGGCCAGCGAGCCTGGGCTTTGCCGAACTTGAAAAGGAAAACAAAAGCTAAGTCAATGATGTGCCCCAAGCCCCTTCCTAACCTGCTGCTATGCAGGACATCCAGCACAGGCGTCTGGGGGTGGTAGGGGGTGGCACTGGGGGTGCCACAAGCCTCAACGATAATGTACCAGAGCAAGGAGCCAGAGACCTGCGTTTGCCACATGACTCGGACCTCTCAAGCACCCAAATGCGCATTCTGGCAGCGAAGCACAAATAGCCCGATCCTCAGAGAGCACCACTGGGCTCCTGCTCTGACGAAAATCTGGCTACTTATCTTCAGATTCCCAACTGCATGTTTTTGTACATAGCTCTAAGCCCCAGGCTTTACTTTCGGTCTAAGCCTCTCCCTGGTTTTCCTTCTTCTCCTCTGTAACTACTCAACCTTCCTGAAGACCTGTGGATGAAAAGCTCTATGCAGAAAGCCAGTTAGATGTAAGTGAAGGCAGCAGCCAATTCTTACTAAAAAACATCTGAACAATTGGAAGGTCTGTCTGCCAGGCTCTGAGCACTGTCACCTCCACCTGAAGCATAAGAGACTTGCCAATAATCAACCAAAGAAAAGTGATGGTTCATAAAGCTGAACACACACAAATTCATTTATCAGCGTGATCCATTCTGGGATGGGCAACAATGACTGTTTTGCTGTTGTGAGGTGTTTCTGGGAAGTTTCCTTTATTCCTGGATGGATGGGTGTTATGTTTTTGGGGGGGGGGGCGGGTTTGTTTGTTTGGTGGTGGGTTGGGTGTTTTTTTTTGTTTGTTTTTGGGGGTTTTTTTTTAAACACAGACTCATTCTCTCCAGGACATTTCTACAGAAGAGCATGACTTGCATTACGCCCCGTTCCAGCAATCAGATCAGTGCATGCAGATCTCAGCCCACGCGGTGTCCCACTGACTCCAGAGGTCTCAGGCCAAGCAGATCCAACTGCAGGACTGGGACCTTAAACGTGAGCTCCGACACCCACACACCAGGCTAGGACTCAGTGTTTACAAGGCAACGCATATGAGACCTGCCTTTGCTCTTTGGGCTTGGTTGGTTTTATATGTTCAGTATGCCCTCATCCTTTTTTTTTTTTCCTTACCTCATCTTTTATATTAAATCGCGATGGTTCTTGTCTGCTTCGGTTTGATCTCCTAACCCCATAAACATCAGGATATTCTTCCCACATCTGCAAAATAAACAGACCATCAGAAGGCCTGCTTCACCCCAATTATTTCTGACATTTTAGAGAAGTGTGATGGTGAATGTTTTCTTAAAAAATCAACATAAAACCATTAGGGAATTAGCAACCAGTAGATGGACACTTTAAAAAACTGGCTGAAAAAGATTATGATTATTTTGGGGTATTTGGCAACACTCTAAAACAATATGTTTTATCTCAGCATTATCTGTACAGTGGTTCGCCTTTCCACCAGGGTACAAATTACTCTCCAGCTCACTCAGGCTGAAGGACAGAGCATTGAGTTAGCCAGCCCTCTGCACAACTGTGCTGAGGGTAAGGAGGCAACACCTTGCACGTGGAATGAACAGACCTACCAACTGAGAAGGACAATTCACTGTCACTAACAGCTTCCACCACAGTTCCTTTCCACAGGGAAAACCCCACCATTGCCTGATGAGTCCAGTGATGAGACGTCACCAGCAGCAACTTCAGAAGTGAATTCTGTGAACCAGCCTGGATGGCAAACGGACCAGGGCACCCTGGAGGTGCTGCCGGTTCTTCTCCTGAATGCACTGATGCGAATGTGGTTTGGCAGCACAGGACACATGGATGTGCAGAGCCAACTATTGGGAATGGTTGTGCTCTATTTGCTGTAACCAGGCCCTAAATGGTTTAATACACTGTGTTTAACAACATGCATTTGTTCTCACTGGATGGACAGGAGAAGGGGGAGACAAGAACTGATGCTGAGGGACATGAATGCAGAGCTGTGTTGGTGACAAAGGACACCAGAAGATTTACAGGACAGGTACAAACCAGCAACATGCCTTTCAAACTTCTACACCAACAATCCCTCTCTCCCTCAGCAGAGCTTATCCTCGTACAGTTTTCGAAACCTATTCATTCTCCTCATGCTTCTCTCTCTCTCTCTCCAGTCCTCAAACTTCTCTGCAAGCCACTGGCAAGAAAAGAATACACTGCCAGTGACTTGGGATTGAGAGCGTGACGAATACAAAGCTACAGCCCAGCCATTTTTCTGCTACCGCTAAAGGAGTAATGGGATAACACTGCAACAGACAGATTGCAAAGGTGTATATCTGTTGGGCATGCAAGTACAAAGATAAATTCACATGAAAGAAAACTCCAAATATTCCCCAAACTGTTTGAAGAACTTGTCTTTTCATCTTTTAAATGGCACAGGTTTTAGATGAGGGATCAACTCCCATGACAAATCTGAATAGCACCTAATGCAAATTAACCTCACCTTCATGGGTGTATCTAGACAGAAATACAAAATAAACAATAATATAATAATTAATTGCGTTGGTTATTCAAGAGGAACATGTATCAACATGCCTAGTTTAGACCTAGCTAAGGAAAACACCCATTAACAGAGAAATTAAGGAAGGGAGAGGCTTTCTTATTAGAGGGTACCCTGACCTTTTCATGTTTCATCCATGCTAATTATCAGCGTGCATATGGATGTGCTCCCTCACAGAGTAATTTTAATGTTTATTATTAGGGACATGCTCTTAAGAAGCCCACAAAGGAAGAGAAAACTTCCTTCAGTCCCCACTTACCAACAATAAAACAGAAATTTGAATATGGTGTTACCACAACTGCCTTATAAACGCATCCTTCCTTGCCAGTCTGAACATGGGAGATTTAGCCACGATCTGAGCTGACAGCCTAGAGATTTGTGAGAGGTAGAAGCTGATAACAAAATCCTTCACTTCTCCCTTGCAGGTAGGTGGGGAGCACAGGCTGAAAGCACTGCCCTTCTCAGTCTTTACATACATAGCAACTTTCTCCATAAAACTCACTCTCATGAGCAAGCTGTGCAAAGTGCAAACCACAGCTAAGAAGAACAGGATAGTTATACACCACAAACAAACAAAATAAAGCCCAGAATTGACCTAACCTGATTTTCTTCCCTCCAAGTAAACTCAGTTCACTGAGTTCCTGTCTCCAAATGGGTATCTGAGCTCCTCTTTCTCACCTGCTGTGTTACTCAGGTGCCTCCATCCCTCGGGTAAAGCAGCTACCCAAGGCACAGCTTCTGCACTGGGGAGGTGCTCACCAACCAGAGACACACCACATGCATTAGACACCTGCACGCCCTTTTCCTCCTGTGCAGCAACACGCGGAAGGCAAACTTGCCTATTTGAAGGGGTTATTGCTAGGGGGTGGCTGGGAAGCTGCAGAAAAACACCACAACAAAGAACCACTGTGCTGGACTTAATAAATAATAGAAGTTAAATAGCTTTTTTCCTCCTCTTTATTTTTTTTTCTTTACTTTCTCCAAAGAGGAAGACAGTGATGGAAACAAACCGAAGTGTCCCAAATCTTAGACAAGCTTTATCCTGATTATATATCACATAGGGAAGCTTTTCTACTTCTGAGGGAGAGACAGGAGAGAGCAGTGGAAAGATGGAGGGAGAGGATGAAATGACAGGGTCATGTATTGATGACAGGCACCTGCCCCTCATTCGCATCAGTCAGCCCCATCACTATGTCTCTGGTGCCCACAGGGCTGTTCCATCAAACACACAAGCTCCTGCTCACAAGGATGACACCAGCAGGGCACAAGCACACAGACCAAACAGCCGAGTGACTTGAGGACACCAGAGGTCAGAGGCTGTTTGGGCAATGTACAAAGTGTCAGGGAAGTTCAAGACAGCTTTGTTAAGGTCCTGCTGTCTGCTTTTTTGTGGTGGCTACAGGGGTAACACATCTATGCAGAGCAGCAAGGTCAATACCTTTTTAACATCTGCTATCCTTTCCTTCTTAGAGGCCGGTTTTTCTTTGGTTTCAGGAGGGGTCTGCTGGGATTTTGAACCCGTTGATTCACTTTCAGATTCAGACTGACTTTCAGAGGACTCCGAGCTGCTGTTTGACTCGCTGCCCTGCTCGCTGCCCTGCTCACTTTCAGACTGGCTTGCAGAGTCAGAGCCAGAGGCTTCTTCGGATGCCGAGTGACTGATGGTAGAGAAAGAAGAGATTACATTTTAACTGTACTGTCACAGCTTTAAAACATGCAGCGAGCAAATCTGAGCCACGTCCAAGCTACAAGAATAGGCCTGGAATAGCCTAAATGCAGACGTGAACTGTGCGGTCCCAAACAGACACCCTGCACTGGCATACTGAAGCAGAAGTAGTTCCTTCCCAGGACAGGCATTGAACACATGGGTGAGAATGCAGCCTTAAAAATCACCGTCCAGGTATCTCCTGCTCGTCAAGCAGCACACAAAGAGTGGTGGTACCATGAAGAGAAGCATTAGCAATACTAGCAGCACAGGGAGGATCTGGCTCACTCAGAGTGAGCACGAGTAAGGTATATTGGGAGCTGGAACACCCAGAGACCATCCTGCTATATTAAAGATAAGCAGTTGCTCTGGCACGGCTCTCTACCACATCCTAGTACGGCCAATGGTTCAAAAATCTGACATCCAATTTGAGAGAGGCCAGCATCAAATATTGTATGCATAATACTATATATTATAGTAAATACCACATTTGTTGCAAAAAGAATAAATTCAGCAACAGGGCAGCAGAAAGGAGCTAATATAGGCACATGGCTGGGGCAATTCCTGTTTAAAAGATTACAGCAATGCTGTGCAGACTGCGTTTCTCAAGTAGCCAATAATGGGAGAGCAGAACATCAAATAGGTGTATTTCTTTTTTTTCCTTTACATTAAAATGGGTTAATATACAGAATATTCACTTAAATGCAGGCTCCTCAACAAAACAAAACAATGAGAGGCCAAACTATTTTAGGTGACCACAATATTCAAATACGTTCGCCCAATCACTCCAGCATCTACTTTTCATTTAAAATCCAACTAAAGAAAACTGAGAAATCATTACAATATATAACATACATCCTAGTAAGGCAGCATTACCAATCTAACATCACTCTGTCACAAACCAAAATGCAACGCAGCAGTAACGATACTACAAACTTTTTGAACAAAGAGCATCTCTTTCTAAGCCAGCTCTTGATCTGCAGCTAGATGCTTTCATAATATTTAAGCGCACACTGCAGATATAACATCATGAAAGAAGAATCAGGAAAACTTTGCAGAGGGAAACCAGATTTTTAATTTTTCTCCTCTCGTGCAAAACTACAAAAGTAACAAGATACATCAAAGGCTCTGCTCAGATTTCACAATTCAAGAAAGAAATAATACAAAGACAAAAAAAATCAAAAGCACGTGTACAATTACATACAATTCTACAGAAATCAATGCACGCTACAGAGACAGCATCATCAGAGCCAGCTACTATTCATAGGTGTATCCACATGCAAATAGGGCTAATTTATGCCATGGAAATAAGTTTTCCACTCAGATAAAAATTGTTAGAATATCTATGAAATCTATGGGGGCTGGCCGCCAGCAGCTCGAGCATCAGCAGAGCTGCTCCTGCCTCCCCTCCCACGCGCTCAGCTTCC
>NW_010545785.1:45831-52857 GCF_000687285.1 Phaethon lepturus
CCCCTCGGGCGCGGGGCGCGCAGCCGGCCCCCCAGCCGCCATTTTACAGCTATCCCTCTTCCACCATCTTGCGATTTCCTTGCGGTGGCGGCTGTTGCTCTAGGTCTGTCGCAAGTCCTAAAATGGAAGGGTGCAGCATGCATAGGGGAAAAAGAAACAGCGGTGAGCAAGAACTTCCAAGGCTGAAGTAACAGAAACAGAACCTTTTCGGCAAGGAGCGGAGGGTGCGCCGTCACTGATGGTTGCTGGTCTCATTGTCCCAGCTTGGTTTCAAGAGACAGGGGTATCACAGCGCTCCCTCCTAGCACGGCTGGAAAATCGAGTTGAACTACCACTCTTCCAGGGCGCCCTGTCACTCCTGCCTGTCCCACTGCGACCCATGACAGCCAAAGGCCCAGCCCTGCGCACAGCCATCTCGCTACACCCCGCCGCCCATCCCTTCTTCCAAGTTTTCTGCATCTCCCAGTCCCCTCTTCACCACGGCCCTCCATCGCTGCGCTCTCCTGCCATGCCCCACTCCCACTGCCAGCGCCATCCACCGCGTCTCTCTCCCTGCTCGCCGGCCGCCCTGCAGCTCTCCACTCCGTTTCTCATTGAGCACATCCATGGATCTGCTGACATCTGCTCCCAACACCCTGCTCAACCACACTGCTTTGCAACTGAGTCTACTTAGAGCAAGTGATGAAACTTCTCCATTGGAGAATTTTCAGAGTTCCAGGGTTTTTTCAAGAAAACCAAGGGAATTTTATTAGGAAGCATTGCCACACCACTCAAGGAAACGGCGCTCCAGCAGCTCTGGGACAGCCAGTTTCCACAGGCAGGGCTCCGCAGGACGCTGTCCCGCAGAGCCTCCTGCAGGGATGGGTACTCGACCTCCATGAAAGAATGGGACCTGGAGGCATCCAAACCTCTACTGCCACGATGCAAAGTGGCAACAACAGGCTTTGGTTGACTCACGTTGGCACCCCATGTTCCGCAGGGACGCACAAAAGAGGAAGACACTTTCCTTAAATCAGATTTATTAGCAATAGCTGGAAGAAATTATAACAACCCAGGCTAGACTGAGGCCAGACAGCTTTGGCAGTATTTGTTTAAAGGCAGAACAGTAACTACCGACCTCCTCCCACTCTGGAGCTCTCTGCTTCTCAAGGCCCTAAGCTTTATTTCAAGGACACAGGGACACAGCCTTTCTGCACATCAATAGCCATAACTCATGTGCTTTATCCACAACATTATCTGGACACTATAATTCTTTTTTTTAAGACATGAACTGTGTCATCTGAAAAGAAGGCGACTTCTCTAGTGACAGAGACAGATGACATACACATCTGCATGTACAGGCATGGACGTGCTTGCCCTACCAAGGAAAGAAATGTAGATGAGAAGTGGTATGTCCTTTTGAAGCAAATAATTCTTTTTTAATAAACAACCTGTTATCAAGGCAAAAGAATATGTGCTTGTCTCTATTTCCCCATTGATAGAATATAAAAAAAAAAAAAAAGAACTGAAAAGGCTAATTCCATAAAATAGTGCTTTCTAACTATCACTGAGACAAGAAGGAAGCATTCCAACCTGCCAATAGAGTATAAGGATTAGCAACATTATACGTCAAGTCAGGCCTTACACTGTACATAACTGGAGATTTAAGTTCTCTTTTCAGAAGCTGTTTTTGGAATACGCCCTACTTTAATGCCTCTAAGTTAACATCCAAACAAGACCTACTTCCAATTAAATAAGCGGGGGATAAGCTATAATTAATTGTCGCAAAAATCATGATTTCAACCAGTCCACCCCCCTCCAAATTCAGCAGAGAAACACTTGTGAACATCAAGAAAGCTTCAGTTGAACTGCTGGTAACCTCCTTGAAGTGAGAAACTCCTGTAAAATTGAGATCTGCTAAGACTCGGCCAAATACGTTCCCCTGGTTTCTAAGAAATACTTCAGGCTATAATTCTGTTTTAATTAAGAGCCTGCTCCTGACTTGAGGGGGAAGAAAACCAAATCATCCCTTACCAAGAAGGACACGTTCCTTCCAAGAAATAAGTAGCTGAACAGCAGCGATAAGACCCTTTACAATCAGGCATCGAAGTTTACAAGGCAATTACAGTGTGCCTGAAGCTTCCAGCCTTAGCATTTAATATTTCACATATGACTTCATTTTATAGGGGATCATCTTTGCTAACAGCAACAAAACATTTTATAAGCTCTCAAAAAGTACAAACAGTAGATATGTTTCCAGAAGGTGCAAGACAAGCTGGGGAAATAAAAAAAAAAAAAAAAGGAGACTCAATATGAGCTTCTGGAACCAAGAGCTGACAAGGGAATCGCCCTAATCAGGACCATTCTGCCTCAGACTTTAAAATTTGGCTTTTGATGGACAGAACTTGAATTCAGCCAGTGGGATAAAGGAGGATTAATGACCCAAGATCCTCCCACAAGCTAAGCTCCTCCTAGCTTTAAGAATTATTGTGAACATTTTGAATCTAAACAAGTTTGAATCCAAACAGCAACATTCCACTGGGCTTTGCAAGCTCAGCAGGGACTTGGCACCAGCGAAGCCACCCTATGCAAGCTCGAGAAGTTCCTTGGCACAGACTCTCAGGGCTAGATAATATCAGGGGCTGGATAATATCAAAAACAGAGTTTATTGTTCCCCTCTGGCAAACACACACTTAACTCTTACGCACTGTTGGACACAGCTTCACATGTCCTGTGGAAAACTGGCACCCAGGTACCCATTCATGTCTCAGCTCGCTGCCACCGCAAGCCCAAAGGCAGGTAGCTGGGAGACAGCCCCTCCCCTCTCTCACCCTCCCTCACCCTACAGCCCATGTTCCCAGTACTCACCTTGTACTTATGTCAGCACTGACTGGGCTGCTGAACTCCTCCACGAGCCACTTGAACTCGGTGACACATCAGAAGACTAGCCCAGAGAAACAGCAAATTAGGTCTCTGCTGGCTTGGCAGGTAAGATCAGGACCAAGCCTTCACACGAACCAGGAACAGTGGAAGTATACTACACTGGGCAGCACAGATGAGTTGCTTGCCCCTTTTCTCCTCTGCAAGACCCCAATTTTGGGGCAAAAGGAAGCCAGCTGCAAGCCAGCTGCTCAGTGTGGCCACCTCTGGCTCCTCAGCAACCCCATCTGGCAGAGTCCAGCAAACTGTCTGCACAGCTCAAACATTCCAACTCCGTGGCAACCTTCAAACATTCCGAGTTGCCAGACCACAGCCCACCGGACCTGTGGCCATATGGCACTACCGACCCATGGCACCGCAGCGGGCAGCCGAGCTGTGACTCTCTGAAGCAAGCAGGATGTCTTCTTCTCAGCCCAGGCATACTTGTCAGATCCAGCTCTACCAGTAAAAGAGGCTTCTCAGCCCCCGCAGCCAGGGCTGCCAGCCTCACCCGTCCACCAGTGGCACTGGCCTTAGATTTACTCCAAAGCACAGATCGGCAGAGCCAGTGCAGGCCACCACTTTAAAACTATTTCAACAGATGTGGCTTCCCAAAGCAACCTACACACAAGGTATTGTACACATGAAGGGACAGTGACAAACCACAGAAGATACCAACACACTGACTCAGCTGGATACTGTGTTGCTGTTAAACATTTCCTTTGAATATTTGATCTATAAATGTGATGCTCCCTATTATTATATATAAACATATATCAAATGCCTGTATATATTGCAAATAAAAACATGCACCATCAGTGAATGTTGAGGTATGCACTCAATTCACACAGTAGCTGTAAAAAAGCACCAAGCCACATTAAATATCACCTCTAGGCTAAACGAGCCAGGGATAACACCACAAGACTGATTCTGGCCATAGATGATCAGATGAAGAGAGGATAACATTTGATAAAGAGCAGATAATACATGGATCACAGAAGCCCGAGAAGAACTTCATGGGATCTATCCCTTGCCTTGGGGAAAAAATATGAGCAAATGCTATAGTAAGTGTAGCCAAGGCCATACAGACAATACACGGAGCTTGCAGGACAGATACGTTAATGAAACTCAGACTGTGATACTGAAGATAAATTCACTCCTGGCTTTTTAAGTTCCATTTATTTTATCCTGAAAGTCTATTAAAAAGAGTGATTGGTGCTTGCCTGTCTCCTAAGGCAAAGACTTTCTGAGTGGTAAGCATTGAGAAGAGTCAGTCATGAAAGAGCTTTTCCCAACTTATTCCCTGCAGGCAAAAGTGGAAATGGGGAGAGGGGAAAAAAAATTCCTGCTACTGTAATATCTGTACAAATGCACAGTACATATTTCTGACAATGATCTGTCTCAAAGCAGGAACTTAAACTAGAATGTAGTAAATGCAGCCAGGCTCATCATACTGTTTAGAAGCAAGTCTCAATCAACTTTGAATACTCACAATATAATTTGGCCAACTCTAGGCAGGCTTTCAAGGGGCACAACACACACTCTCAAAGTTACAGGGTTGCCTCTGCCAGATAACCAACACGTTAAAAAACACAAAAAAATATTTCCCCAACCTCATTTTGTGACTGGTAACTCTTTTTCTTAAATAGGCAAGTGACGAGAGTTACCATGGAGAATATACAGATTTTCCACATGTGACTGCAACCCTTGCTTGCAGAGGTTGGGTGTTAATTACATTTACACAGCACTAGGCACAATAGGGCCATGCTGCTACTATAACAACTGAGGGATTAGGACTCAGCAGGTATCCTATCTAAATAACCATCTGAATTGGGCTGTGCAGGTTTCCAGCCTGGCTCAAAGGAGGGGAAGGGGAGGAGGCAGAGGGAAACCTTCACACACATTCTGGCCACCGCTACTTGCCCCAGCACAGGACTCCCAAATGCCAAAGGCAAAGAAATCCTGAGCACACAGTGAGCTAAATATATCCCTCGCTGCTCTGCTGTAGCTCTCTGTAAAGCATATCGGGCTATCTTGAATGACAAGTATGTTCCAAAAGCAAGGGTTTTTTTTCTCGACTACAAAGACACCACATTATGCTTGCATAAGCAAGCAAAACGAGCAGTTCATTCATGATTGGGAGAGCTGGCTCTCTCGCTCTCTGATCTTTGAGCCAGAGGCTAAAAATGCTTGGGATGTTTAGTGGGAAAAAGAAAAAAAAGAGAAGAAAAAAGAAAAAAAAAAGAAAAAAAATAAAGAAAAAAAAAATAAAGACCAGCACAGGAACAAAAGGAGTCAAAACCTGTCTGCTTGATTAAGGAGCACTATTGAGAACCTCAAAAGGCAACATCCTTCCCCTTCCCTGCACAGAAAAGGGAAGGACAATGGGCAGTTCTCAGAGTTTTGAAAAGGGCCCGTCTCTGCCTCCCTGGGAAGGCAGCAGAGCGTTTCAGCGCTCCACATCCAGCACCCACAGGAGGACCCGGGCCGGCTCTCGGCAGCACCCACCGCAGAACCTCCTCACACCCACGCGAGGAAAGGAGCCCGGGGGTCCCGCCTTGCCCTAAGGCCCAGACGGCGGGCAGGGGTTAACTCGCTGTGCCCCTCCGCCATTCCAGCCGCAGCTTCTGCTTGCTCACAGCAGGGAACAGCCAGGCGAAAGCTCGACGGCAGCACATGGGCAGCGCCCCGCTCTGCGGGATGCATGGGGGGGGGCTGAGGTGCACGCACACGATTTTGGTTTAAATTAGTACAGAAAGGGTGGTTGGTTTTTCCTCCCTTAAGATTCGCAAACTTCTTTTAAGACCTAACGGATTAAAGAAATGCAGTAAACATGAAAATTTAGGAGAAAAAAAAAAATCATTAAAAGGCACGCGAAGAAGCACAAAGTCGTTTCTGGTTCCAGATATGACCTGCAGTTCAGAAGAGGGGAGCCTGACCTGGCCTGAGGGTTTTATTCCAAGTGACTGTTAAAAGCTGTTTTTAACCAAGAGATTTAAGGCTCATCATTAAGCCTCCCTTTTACAGACAGCGCATGGCATTCAAAGCTCTCAATTGGTGACAACTCTCTAGTTAAGAACAGAGGTTTCTCCCCATGAAAGAGATGCAAATGATCCCTCTAATTAATGTATTAGCAATTCTATTAAGTCATCTATACCTAGCAATAAAACTTGCAAGAAACATAAATAGCTACAACACAACTTTTTCCTACAGAGCCAGGCGTTCTGGAGTCAGTGGATTCTTGACGTTGCAACACACTTGTTCACAGCCGGGGTAGAGGTTCATGAGCAATGAAGTGCTCAGCGCCCATCTGTAAAGCACCCGGTGCCTGGCAAACATACTCCACAGAAGCCCTGCCAAGACGAAACGCCGTGTGAGCGTTACCAGCACAATACCAGAAGGGAATCCGAGATCACCGTTTCAAACTTTTTATTTTTTTAACCTTAGAAGTCAAGGCCAGAAAAACACCCTTACTACCCCGTACATTATCTCAGCCCGCAGATAAATATATAACAAGCTGTATATTGAAAATCTTAATTTAGCAGCAGTGCTGTACAAGCAGCAATATAGTAAGAGTTACTGCACATTTGGAAAGACTCATCAACATTTTGCTTCTTATTCTACCCAAAAGACAGTCCCTGCTCCAAGAAAAGGAAGCATTAACAGCATGACAGATCTACAAAAGCTTCATTGCAAGTCACTAGACGTGAATTTTTCATCCAGTCTTCTGCTTTCATTTCAAGGATCCTTTACACAGGATGGATATGAAGGTAGACTTTACAAGCACACCACCATGTGTTGAAAGAGCATCCTCAAACGGCATTTCAGCACATGCCTTTTAATAAAAAACACACCAGAAAAAATTTATGTAAGACACCGTGTCAGTAGAACAGTACATCCTTTGCTAGAAGGCTGCTTATATCTAATTATGGTAATCCGGGCCATCCACTCCCCCAGCACTGTTCTGTTTGTATGTATTTTCCTTGAAGGAGAGGAAATACAGAACAGAATCCTTCTCCATCCATTATCTCCACCCTCCTGAGCTGCATTTCAGCTAGGGGCAATAGGAGATTTAGAAGCGCTTCTCCATCTTCAACTTACCAGCCTAATTTAACATTGCAATTCCTG
>NW_010545785.1:52881-54622 GCF_000687285.1 Phaethon lepturus
TCCTGCTGGAACTGTTGTTGGCAACACGAAACAAGATACATCGGATATACACACCTCCAGGTTATGTATCAGGAGATGCAATTTCAGCATAAGCTGCCAAATCCACCCAAAGTAGTTTTACTTTAGCTGTCTCAAGTTCAAAAGCAGCAAGGCCATGGCATCAGAAGCTTCAGTTCAGACCCTACATTCCTGCTTACAGTCCCAGGTACTTAACCACACTGCCAGTCTCACTGTATCTGTCACTGGTACTCTCATCTGCTCCTTAAAAGCAGTAGTGATAAACCTGAATAAAGAGACATCCCAGTACAAAAATTCCTCAGGGACATGCTTAGCAACTCAGTAACCTGCTAATTGTGTGAACAGCTTTCTGAGACAAGGGCTGAAAAATGAGAACAAAGATGAGAGCTGGTTTCTTCATATACCAAGTTGGAGAGATTAATATTTACCATCACCACCACCCTGGCCCTTGCTCTAAGCCCTCTCAAAGCTCTAACATTAAGTTAACAGTGGAAATGTTTATTTTAATGCAAATGCAAGTGTGGTCACTGCAGCCCAAATGCAGACAGCCGCGCTGCTCTCAAGACACACATGTGCGATCCTGTGTTCTCCCAGGCACCATCCGCTTCAAGCGGTTGGGCTATGACCCTGTGGCACCGCAACACAACATTATTTCTCCCGGAGCCATGGGAGAGTTCAGCTTCAGCTCATATAGGAAATGGGGGAAGGTGCAGATAAGAGCAACTGTTGCCCTCAAAGTACAGCAAGTGAAACATCGACCCAACAGAAAGCGGAACAGGCTCTAATCTACAATCTCAGCCACGCCAACTACTCTTGGCTGAAGGCACTAATAAATTTAGGCAGGAGTGCTGTGGGAGCATGCGTGCATGCACGTGTACACAAGCATAGCAACGCCCCAGCAGCAGCACACACTGTGTGCCACAGAAGCATTTTTGCAGGGTTACAGAATTACCCAGGTGAGCTCTTTATTCCTATTTTTCCATTTCCATTCCAGCAAAACGGTCATGCATTTAGAGAACACATAAAATTTGATTAATTAGCTTAAGATGTTTAACTAAAAAGAACAATCCAGAAGAGATTAAATTTCAGCTAGCTTCTTGCAGTTGGTGAGCCTTTTTTATAGCACTGTATATATTGTATCCCCTCCTGGCAGCAATCACAAAACAGGAAACAGATAAGTTGAAAGTCTCAGAATTGTGCATTCCTAATTAGATGAGACATTTCCTTCGAGAGGGCAATGTGAAACAGAAGTAACAAAGCAAAACAAGAAGAACAATCTCCTTTGTACTGCACACAGATTACATCATTATTCATATGAATTCCTCGCACATTATTCCTTTTGTGTCCTGCACTGATCAAGCATTTTCCCTTTCCAAAAAAGCCTCCACTTCAAAGTTTCATAAAGGGTTAAAGTTTTAAAAGAAAAAAACCTCATTAAATGAAACCGAAAGACTCGTACACACACAATGGCCGAAACAGCTAAAAAACCAACGCGCCAGCCTGGACAAAAAGCTGAAACTCATAGTTAGAGGCATTTTAATAAATGTGTTTAACATTTCCACTCAGCTCAAAGACAATCAGTTGCAAAATGCACATTGAAAGCAAAAGAGTGAGTTTTAGTGATTTACGGATGCTGAAAGCCATAATGCTATAAAAAAAGCCCAGATGTGCCAGGAATATTACGATATGCTGCAATTCCTTTTGAAGTTTTAAAAAAAAAAAA
>NW_010545785.1:54750-55180 GCF_000687285.1 Phaethon lepturus
ATGAGAGGAAGCAAGGGAAGGCAGTGGCGGCTGCGCACTCCGTGGCCACGCTCCCAGTACAGCCCAGTACAGCCCAGCAGAGCCCGGGGCTGGCGTGGGAGAGGCCGGGCGGCGCGCGCAGCCATCACGCGCAGGCAGGGATCTGCCTCCGCACCAGCCGTCCGCCTGTTACCAGGCGAGCGCAGCCAATCGCCATCCCCAGCGAGCACAAGATGGCCTTTGAACTCCCCACCAGCAACTTCCTGCTGTTTTTAGAGTACACACAGTGCAATGCAGTATGTCTGTCAGCTATGCGGCACAAAGGAACAGCCATTTTGTGACTGAACTGGACCCGCACCAAAATGCCAGGCGGTGCAGCCTTCCCCTCTCCTTTCACGGGGAATCGGGGCTTCCCGAGCGCTACCGAAAGGAGAAAGAATGCCCTCTGCTT
>NW_010545785.1:55513-74975 GCF_000687285.1 Phaethon lepturus
AATTGATGTTTTAGTGCCAGAGAAGCCGAGAGCTGGATACAGATGCAGGGGTTTGTTCAGCCCTGCAGCTCCTGTAGCAGAAGCTATTCCCACACAGGGGTATTTAGGAGGTGCAAGAGCAACTTGCAACATATGCAGGCTGGGGGGAACTAGAGGAACAAGGTATCCACCACGTGTTACTTGCTATCCCCTACAAAACTCGCTCCCGGACTTCAGGGGGACCCCAGCCTGCCTCTCACCTCTGAAGTTCGCATTAGGGTTGCACCACAGATGTACCCTCTCACACCACCTGCCTTTCAGAAATGCAGGATAGAAGATGCTAGAAAACACACCAGGAATTTGTTCAATTATTTAATGCCAGTCCCAGATACACCAGTGGTGGTTATTAGCAATTGCAGCATTCCAACTTTTATCCTTAGGTGGAGAAAGTTGTATGATATCAGCCAGCTTCAGGTTTGGAAAGATTTACTGTCAATATAGAAAGGACAGGTGTTGCTATTCATCTAGAAAGGCACCAAGCACACCCTCTTTACAAACTGTGAAGAGTTAATACCATCTCCCTCCCCAAGAATAATAATCTGCTTTGGGACAATTCTCAGGTATTTTTGTTTATTCAGCATATACCTTTGTGCTTTCTAAGGACTGGAAAGGTAGGAGTCAAACCCAAACATATTCCCCAGTTAGTACGCTAAGGCAGTGCATAGGAATTGTGTTTTCTTCTGCTTTAACACCTTTCTCTAGTCCTGCATTTTTGCTTCTCCAGTCCAGGTGGATGGCACCGGCCATATCTACTTTTTCCACCCATCTCCATCACCCAGGCCTCCCACCGGGGATTATGTATCAGGACTTCACGTATTTCCACGGATGTTGAGTTGGTCTCACAACTGGGGAGAAAGCTGGCCAGCAGCATGTGAAGTACAGACACCAGTGCATTTCTGGGCTACAGTAAAGCAAAGTGGTGGCTTTACTTCCTAGAAATCATTTCCCCTACAACTTCAAGTCAACCTCAGGAAGTAAAGCCCATTTTACGACATTCAGCTGACTCACAGCTCAGAAATAAGCTCGACAGGGCTCACTTACAAATATCCTGTGCTCAATTGTTCCCACACTTCAAGTGAGTGGATGTTACCCACAGCAAGCTTATTTTGAGAAAAAATTGTGAAGGAGGAGAAGGGTAACCTCACACAACAGGTGTTACATGTAAATTGATCAATGATGATAAGTAACCTTTCAATGAAAACACCAAAAGCACACATGAGAGACTATGCAAATATAATACCCTTAAGGACAAAAAACCCAAAGGTCGTCTTTCTGTGTAACTACTGCTAGATGTCTCCAGTTTCGTCTCCTATTTAAGCATAATATTTCTAATGCCAATAAAATATCTTAATTCAGATTTCTTGAACAAATTATTATTGCTCTTGCTAATAATCTGCACTTTAAAAAAGCATAAAGATTTAAATAAGCTGAAACAGAAGTAATTTTTTTAAAAAATCAAATTTTAAGCAATATTTTGTGTGCAGTATTTACAGCACTATAAAGATAGCACGCTTTGAAAGTCTGATGAGTTTTTAAACTGCATTATTATAAAAGCTCTGTATAGGTGCTATATGTAATGCTTCAACAGTCCCTGAGGCTAATTTAGTTAATACTAATTTCAAATTAAACAAACTTACCCATATCCATTTTAATATTTAAAATTTGACTGCAATTTTAATACATCCAGAATACCATCCAAGTTTATGCTAGAAGGTTACAGTAATTTGATAATATATATATTCTTACAGTATTTCAAGTTTGTGTGTTTATAGAAGGTTAAATACTGGACATCTGTAATACTATTCAAACACCTTCAAACACCACATAGAGCACATGTGATACAACAGACAGTTCAGAATTCTTTTTTATTAATGTTGGTTAAAAATTACTGAACACAACACCAGAGAAAAATAAACAGGCCACAGTTGAATTGAAGTTAACAAAATGAAAAACTCAAGTGCATTTACAAGCTAAAAAACAAAAATGCATATAGTTTAATTCCCAATTTTCAAAAAAGCTGACCCTTTAAATACAAAATGAGCAATTCCGTAATTATACTTCTGCATTCCTAGCAAAGAAACATTTCCAGTATTTCATACTTTTCCCACATCAAGGTTAAGTTTATAAAAATCTGTAAAGAATCTCATTACCCAACAAAAGTAAATAAAAACACTCTGAGCAAAAATACATTAAATAAACAAGCAAAGCATTTGGAGGCTCTTGTTAACAGTCCCAGTGTATATTTTATAATACAAAATGCTATCACCAGCAGGAGAAAGTCTGGTTAAATTGTATCAAAATATTCTAAAATACCTAAACAGTATCAAAGTTCTACAATCTCAAATAAAATTTGAAGTAAGGGTTATCATACAAACAGGCACTTTCCAGTTTATATTTTAAAATGAGCTTTTTTTCATTCATATAACTTCTTCTTGTGTCTATTTACTATAATTTACTACTACACCAGGCTTCTGTATGGCCCTCAGTTAAAGTTTAGACTTCTGAGATTCTTCAAAGAAAAATTTGCCTTGTATGTAAAATGGTGCAATGCAGCAATGGCTAAACCGACAAGGTCATTTTTCACAGCACAAAAAACCTAAAAACTGAAATTCAAAAGCTGGAAAAACGTAATACAGAGAAAAGGGCTCCCCTGAATAAAGGTACAGTACCTTTTGACTATGACATGGGCCCTTAAGTCACAACACAACTTTCAGAAATTGCTACCAAAAAAAATTAGGGTGTGGCATGCTAACAATCTCAAGGTCATTCCTTAAAAAGGAAGCAAAAATCAGTAAAATGTTTTATATTAAGCACTGACAGTAACCCAAGGCTGTCAAAGTAAACAGGGTATTCACAGGTTTAAAAAAAAAAAAAAAAAGAAAGTTGATAGATCATACCTCGATGCATTGCTGTGGACTGAACCCTCCTCTCCTTGGCTTTTGTCCTTATTTCTCATCATCTTTTTATTCTTAAATATTAAGAGGGGGTCAGGGGTGTCTGTTTGCTTTGAAGTCCTGTGCCCAGGTATTTACTGTCAAAAGTTGAAAGAAAGGTAAGGTCCCAGTTCGTTTCACTGGCTTTCATTATCAGGAACAAAGTCCTGACACTGCAATGATATTGTTATAACAATACACAACACTGATCAACACGGCAAAACGGAGATTTAAAACAAATAATCGTTTTTAGAAGAAAAAATCCAAGAATAAACACAGTGGAAGAGCATCCTGCAAACTTTCCCAAAGTAACACTGGATGCAAATAATCTCTGTATCTTATTGCGTCATCCCAATACAGCTCAAATCGGTCGAAAATCAAAGTATTCAAAACAGCAGAAATCTAAAAATTATTAATAATAATTGCTCACCTACCTGATCCATGCACCGCCGCCAGGACCAAGTCGATATTAGTTTCGGGTAGTGGAAAAACATTAGATCCAAAATATTTATAGTTATAATGATAAAATATGAATTTCAGAGAATGAAAAAAAATATATATTCTAATCTCAAAAATATGTTGCCGATAAAGCAAAAGAAGCGATAATTAGTAGAAAAATGTCCGGGGGAAAAAGCTCATTAGGAGAGCGCACAAAAATGGAGGTACGCCATGGCTTCTAAGCTGGAAAAACAACGACCTGGGCTCTCTCCACGGCTTCTTCTTTCCAGCAAGGCACGAAAAGGGAGCCCTCAAAAGCTGCTTTTCTGCCCGAAAAAGGTCCGCTCAGCCCCCGATTAGTGCCTAGGAGAGGCAAGGGGCTGTGGGGGCCCCCTGAGGCTGCCCGAAAGTTAGGGAAAGTTGCGTAAAGTGTTGGGGAAGGCACGGAGCTGAGCGCGCTCTCTCTAAGGCACAGCCGCCATCTAGAGCTCCTTCCCAGCTCTGAGCTCTGCCTTTGATTGACACTCTCTACATTTACCCCACAACTCAGGTGATGTACCATAGACCCACCCCTTCATTTCTACCAAAAAAAGAGATAGCCTCCACCTAAAGGGTGCCTGCTACCCCCACAGCCCTGGCTCCTTCCAGCTACCCCAGCTGAAGGGGCAACTTAACCCCATGTGGCTCAGGCACCCTTTTGAAACCAGAAAGAAATGGAATTTGTGCCTTTTGTTTTAAAGATTTGCTAAATATTTCAGTGCCTGGGCTAAAATTACTTCCTCCCTGGACAGGAAGTGGTGCTGTTACAAGCCATTTTGAAAGAATGGAAGTGGAGCTAACAGCCATGCAGCCAGCAACAACCCACCTTGAGGCTCACCCCACCCAAGGGGTAGTTTTTTTCAATTCAGTGGCAGTATCCCCAGACAATAGCTCCTCCATTCGTCACCTAACACTTGCACCTAAAGCTCAGGACAAGAGCATCACATGCTCCCACGAGAGCCCCACACTGCAAATAACCCCCTCCAGCTCGACAGCGCCTCCCTAGTGGTCTTTCCCAACAATAAAAATCCAACAGCTACACAATTTTCATCAGTTATGCAGAGGCACTACTATAAAACAAGTCTGACACCATTAAAAGGGTTATTTCAAATTCCCATTCTTAACCCATTAATGTTCATTAACAGACTTTAACACAACAAATGAATCTTAAAGCCATATAATAGCAGAGCTGTAGAACTGGAAATCAAGCCACATCTCAAATACAACATCCTAGTATTGAGAGGGTGTATCACAGAGCAAATGGAGGAGATCCAAGCATCCCCTCACCACGTGTATTCTGACTACCAGTTGCGTTCCCACAAGCAAGAGACTCCTTGAAGCGCAAGGACACCTTGCATATTTGTAAGCACGACAAGATGACAGTGAAATCAGACAGTGGAGGATTGCTGGGGGGAAAGGGGGGTAACGGGCCAGTTTGGGTTTCTATGGGGACATCCATGGCACAGCATCCCAACAACCTGAGAACATTGGCTTCTACCGCTAGAACCAAGACAGTCCCCCATCAACTCCTCCACACACTTGCCATTCACATCCTCCAACAACCTATCACCTTTCCACATGAAGAGGTTTGAGTTGGTACACTCTGTTGCCACAGTCCATTTTAAAGAATTCCAGTTTACTGATTATTTACAGAAGACCCCTTGCACCTAAACTACCAGAACTAAAAAACACAATGCAAGACCATTCCAAGCAATTTTGGGCAACACTAAGGAAATCCACTCATCTGAATGGGGATCCTTTTAGCTTGGACCCGGTATCCAACTCCACCATATAACACATCAAAACCAAACTTGAGCAAATGTGTACCATCAAAACAGCTGGATTAAACAAGTATGAATGGTAAAAACTGGTATTTACAAAGAAGTCTGAGCAAGCCAAATGGTTAAACACATACAATTGGGGTTGGTTTGTTTGTATTTTGTTTGTTTTAAAAAGAAAACACCTAGGTTATCTCAGGACCAGGTTTGTCATCCTGGCCCTCCAGCATAAAGACAACTATGAATTTCAGGTGAAATATACATAGGAAGGTGGCTGCAGTTTAACTATTTGATCCACAACAAACTGGAAAGGAAATTGTTTTTTAAACATAAGAAAAATTTTAAAATTCATTTGTAAAGGTTAACATGTCATCTGTAGCAACAGAAAAAATAACTCCATTTTTTCCTCATCAAACACATGGTACACAGCATCACACAGTTAAGCCTACATTAAATAGCGGTGAAGCAGATTGGACATTTGCACAGAACAATTTTAAGACAGAATAGACTGTTTAGAAATTATGTTGTCCAGGAAATCTGTTGAAAACTTTCTGTACTCATACGCAACTGAAGCAGCGTATCTAGAAAGTTATACAAAACATTCAAGTACTCCTTTATTGTCATATTTGCCCAGCTTTCAATTGATATCAATTCCATCTTAAAGTAACTCAGAAAGCTCAGCAGAAGTACCCTGACAATTGGCCAAGTACTGAAAAACCCCTAACGTTAAGCACCTGAATGAACAAACCAGCAAATAAAAATTCATTGGAAGTCATGGCAAAGTGAAGATAATTTGCAAATGAAAACCACATTTTAAATCAAGTATAGCACAAAATTTTACCTTGCCTTTAGTGCTTAGCAGCTGAAGTTTTTCACACTTTAATAGCAACCAAAAACGTAACCCACTTCAGTATCAACATAATAAAAAAAAAAATACTCAGCCAGAAAGGACAAACACAAAGCATGAAAGAAACCAAAACCTTTTATTAAATCACTTTAAAAAACATTACATTTTATCCAAAGGGGTAGCAATCGATCTCTTACCAAATGACTTTGCCTGTTACGCATATGTAAGATGAGAGTAAAATTTTGCCACCCAGTCCTCAAACAGATCCATCATTGGATAATCATTGATACAGTCCCCTGATTAATTCAATTGCAAAGTCCATTTTGACAGGATGATCACAACCCAGATCTTCTCTGGTTTAATAACACGAGAGTCCACGTTTTAACATCCTTTTCTTGGACAGACACATCACAGCACTCATGCATTAGTCCATTTCCTCAACCTCTCAATCAACAGTGGAACTGCCATCTTGGTGTCTCATTCGTAGACTTCCTTTTGACACTCTTCATCTGATTGGATTCTTTATGGAAAATTAAAAGAAAAATGCTGTTGGAATACAGATCACATCTTTAAACTAAGACATGCAACTACTGTACCTTGAAGATAGTTTAAAAATGTAACTGGTGCTTCATTCCATATTACACATTCCAGAACATCTACTTTTATCATGAATAATGGCAAATCATCAGTTTAAGAGTCAAAAATACAAACTTTAACCAAAACCATAAAGAAGCAGGGGAGGAACGATTAGTAGTTCAAGAACCCTTTCAGGGTCCATAAAGTCCATTTGAAATTTCTCCATAGTGTTAGAACACTAGACAAATCAACAGTGGGAAATCTAAGATATTTGCTCTGGCAATCATTTTTATGGGACTGACCCATCTTCTAAAGTTGACACTACTTAGTAGAAAACCAAGTTTGTTATAATTAAGCGAATTTTTTTAGCTACTCCCTTCCTGTTCACACTCCTTTCTTCAAAGGCATAGATCCTTCAAAGCCAATGTAACAGGCATGAAAACTGGTTTCCTATATATGCATGGTGACTGGAGACAAAACACTCCACCATCTTAAACCAGTTTTCCAGCTCATGAGACATATACAGTCCAACAGCAAGCACACATTTAAACAAACGGAATGACTGGTTTAGTTATTGGTGGGAAAGGACATGTCAGAAGTCAGATGAAAACGGCAACAAGTCACACTAGTTGCCTTTAGCAAGGCCACCATACTACTCCTGATCCATATTCCAACTTTACTCTTCATATAACAGCAACCAAGCCCACAGGTGAGTGACACACCAAATGACTTCCACATGGATAAATACAAACCAAATGTCCCCATCTTTACATTTCCTTCCAAGAAAAATAAGCTCATGTACTTAAAATAAAAAAATACTACTCCTCCTAACACTCAAAAATCAAGTACAAGAAATCAAAAAGTGTTAAGAACATCATTTTAAAACCAATGCTAACTGCAGAAGAGACTGACATGCAAGAAGAGGTTTTAAAATGTCTTCATGATTTTGCGTATCTGCACTCCAACATCAATTTATTCTTCTGAACATGTATGGCTTTAACCTCATTTTAGTCTAAAAGCCAACTCCACCACCATGCTGTTCCCCTGATAACCCTGGGCAGATTCTCACAAGTGATGCAGAAATTACCCACAGTACCGCAAAAATCAGTGGAGCCATCTAGTGGTCTCTGTCTCATCATTCCAGTTTCCCCATCATTCTCATTTCAAAATAACCAGTTACAGCAAAACTAACAGCAATGGAACCAGTGCAACAAGCATCAGTCTGACTTTCACAACTGCCCATATATCCTGTTTTATATTCCTCTATGGAAAAGTAGTACAGCACACATAAGAGGAATGCAGGATCTGGTAATTCATTTTGCTTTGCATTGCGCTACGTATGTAGTTGTAATAGTATTCAATCACGAGATCTTCACATTTTCAGAACCAGAAATTGAACGTTCAAGTTCACAGAAATTCTCTGTTTCGAGCATTCAACTCATCCTCACGTAAGACAGGAATTAAATATTTCGCACTTTTTTTTTTCCCCCCATGCTAAACTGAAAAAACAGGGTTTTGGGATTGTTTTGGTTTGAGGTGCATTTTGGGGTTTTTTTTAGTTATTGGTGTATTAGCCTAATTTCAAATCCATTTAGGCATTTGAAGATAAATTAAAACTTTGAATATTTTTTAATGCTAATGCCTTGACTGAGGTACCAAAACATGAAAAATAAACCACCACAAAGTTGTTCATTACTGTTACAATCAAATATTCAGAAGTATTAACCTGAGAGCAGTGGAAACCTCATAAATAAGACTATCAAAATAATTTTCATAGTTATTGTAAGAAACTTCAGTAAATTTAATTACTGGCATCAGCTTTCCCCACCTCTCAAAAATGTAATTTAGTTACACATTAGTCAACCTTGAAAGGCCCTTTTCAGTTGGGTTAGCCTTCTGCCTTAGACACTAATGAGATCTGCCAAAAGCAATTTAAGGGCAAGTTTCCCTACTAGGTTCACTTACATTTGGTTGTACCAAAAACTTCGGAAGTAACCATGCCACATTCACTTTAAACTCTTCTCTTGACCTTGTAAAATAATTAGCAGTAAACAGAACTGATGATGTATTATAATTAAGTATATGCTACAACAACCCTTGTTCTAGAAGTTATTCATACATCAAAGAGATGCCACAGTAATGGCCAAAATTATTAATAGCAATCTGTACCCTTTTTCATGTGAAATCTACAGTTGCTTTAAAAGATTTCACCGCATTTGTTTACTTATGAATTAAGGCACATTTTACTAAATTTTCAATAACATCGCAAAAATACACTCCTCCACTAAGACATACACAGTGAACTTACACTTAAGGAAGCCATGCCATGAATAGCCCAACTTTTTTTGCTAGATGACATTCCTTCTGTAACATCAGTCAGGCATCATCCCATTTTTCAAGCTTTACTACCTACTATTTACTGTATTTGTTTTCAAACCCAGTATTTTGGTCATAATAAATAAGGGACCTGTGTAGTCACATAATACTTTCAAAGTTTCCTTCAAATCACTGGTAACATATTGACACTCCTTTATCAATGGACAGAAACCATTCACAACCATGCCTAAAGGTTTAAGGCAACTGTTTTGAAACACCTGAGTTTACAAGTTTTCTTCTTCAGGTTTTTTTGTAATTAAGTATTTGTTACTCTATCTATTAAAAGACCACAGCAATAAAAGACGTACCTTATGGCCAAACCATTGCCTCAGCAATTTCATGCCTACTGAAACCTTGCGTTACTTAACAATGAGACTGAAGGCCAGCAACAACATGTAAAACACCCCTGCATCAGCACAAGTGCATAAGACACCAATACATTTACAAAGTTTTCCCCAAGTGAAGTATCTCACACTCTGAGGCTTACACTTAAAAACAGAGGTGACATACTGCTAGTAAAGGGAATTCACTTCACTCCAACAGAGGGAGCTGAATGGACAGAATGAGGTTCTGAGCAAAGCAAACCTGAAGTTCTACACTTCAAAGTTCATTAAGGCAAGATTATATTCTCAAAGACACATCTTTGGTAACTTTTACACTAGAGAAAAAAGCAGACATGCCCTTTATTGACCTCTGAAGTCCATAATGATGTTCTGCCCAATCTTTAAAAGTAACTGTGTACCCTGGACAGTCCTAAATCTGCTATTACCACTGATGGTACAGCAGTAAAAGTGCAACTCACACAGGATCAGGTATTTTTAGTTAAGAAAGGCTGTTTGCCAGGCTTCTCAGATTTAGAGATTCATTTCAATTAAGATATGACTTCATTCACAGATTCACTCTTTCGTGGGTATTATTTTTAAATAATAAATTCTATTGCATTAATCAAAGTATGCCAACTTTATTAAAGCTCCTGGTGTTTAAGTATTTTCCCCCTTCTGTTAAAAAAAAAATTAGAAAACCCACAGTGCTTCAACTAAACATTATCTATGTTAACCAGAGAGGGTAATATTAGATCTTTCAAGATTCATACATTTAGATGCTTTTACAAAAGCATTTTGAAGCAACTTCTTTTGAAGACAACAGTTTCTAAGTTAATTAAGAGTTCCACATCCACCTCTTCCTTTAGGTAAGGATTATAAAACAGGAAAGGATGGAAGAATTACTCAGTGTGTAACTGAAAAGCCAAATTCCTGCTCAAGAAACCAGAGCTGACAACGACTAATTTACAATTCAACAAGAGAAAACAGAAAAAATGCACATAGAAAGACATAGGAAACAGATGAAGATTAATATAAAAATGGAACATGAGTCACATGTTTAGAGATTATAGCAGGTGATTGGGGAAAAAAGGCAGCAGTGAACAGCACAGGAAGAGTTTTGAGGAACAGCTGGAAGGAGTAACATTTACTTCTTACTTCTAACATAGCAAGAAATACGCTGTTCTACACAACTGCAGTGTGAAAAATAGCTTAAGACTTCTGAAAGAGCAAAGCAATAAAACTTACAGAACATAGTAGAAGAGATGAAACACTAATCAAAGATCATCAAAACTGAGCACACATACACACAAGAAGCTCCAAATTCCTCAAAGTTTGTGAATTCTATTGTTTTGCTTCAGGACTGAGAACTCAGTGACAAAACTGGTTCAAAACAAAGCGTACCAAAAAGCAGCACAAGGCCATGATAACATGGCGTTAACGACTTTGCACCTTACCCCTACGTACTCCTTTTTCCTTTCGAAAGAGCTCTACATTAGTCTCCACATGACATGAGTAGTTCAGAAGAAAGCATGGGACTTTTAAGTACAAACAGGGAGTAGCTGCTTTCCTAGCATCTCAGGCAGCATAGATGGCAGTTAGTACAAGGTTACCATGGTTGCTGAAGGTCTCCGCTAACATATATAGCCATTGGGCCGTTAAAAATCACCACCATCTATGCACTGAAATAAGAGAATATCTGCATCTTGGAACAACATTTTCTCAAGCTGTCTGCACTCTGAAGACGACATTACTCAATCAGGTAGCATGTTATACTGAAAGAACTGTCTCCAAGAAACTGTCTCTTCTAAAGAAAAACATATATTCCTAAGCTTAGTTCTACAGGAACAGAGCTTTCACTAAAAAAAATTTAATTCATGTGCACAAAATGCAATGGATGCCCTAGTTAAAAATGTAGAATCAAGGAGAATTGCAAACAGGAAGAAAAAAAGGACTTGGGTCTTCCCAGAGACAACTCCCAAGAGAGTCACAGAACGTGCTAGAGACAGCAAAAGGTCATCAAGACCAAATTCCTTTTAGTAGACAAAACCAGAGAAAATCCTATCCCCATACTCATCCAGTGTAGAACTGAATTAATTTTTCTAGTCAAGCCTGCCAATTTTGCATTTTGACTATATGGGGAATGATTCAATCTATCAGCTAGCAGCTTAATACAGAAACCTGTATTGACATTACATACCATTTTCTGCAAAGCTGAAGGTTTATGAATGAAGAACAGAAACAGAACAATCATAGAACAGAAGACAGTTGCTATCTGCTCAAAGACTCTCACTCATCCTGACAGAAGCATAAAAGGACAACATGAGATGCTTGTATGACAAGTTCTTCCTATGATACTTTCCACACCATTTGGTATCCAAATCATGTGTAGGACTTCTCTGGAGGGACAGACAATTGTGTACCAAACCCTTATGAACAAGCAAATCTATGATTTAATAGTTCTCAACAAAATACAGAGTCAAATCACAGAAGCAGAAGACCACAGAACCACAATTAGATATGAAGGCTGTTCTCCAGCATGACAGGTTGAGAGTACTATCTAAGTACAGCTTCATTTCCTAAGAGCCCAGCCAGAATGCTCCTGTGGTGGTTCGAACTGAGCCTTCTAGAAACACACATGCGCACACAGACACACTTTAAGGAACTTCAGGATGTATTCAGCCAAAAAAGTTCAGCAAGTTAAATATTATAGCCATGTGTGCTCATTGTTGGGTTTTTTTAAAGCTAAAAAATAAATGTTATCAGGAATAACAACTTACCAGTGCTTCAACCAAGAGCAGTTATTTTGCTTAGAGTAAATCAATTCCTCAACACATCTGTAGGGAACATGATATATTAAACATTTGAATTAAAAGAAAAATAAAAAATAAGGACCAGAGCACTAGCCTATTACAAAAGCCCTGTCCTCAAATAAAATTAAAAAAACACCCTACGTTCCTAGTAGATCACAGTACAAAAGACGTTTTTATAAAAAATTTAAAGTATCACTAGGTAACCTGTTATCAAAGAACCTGTGCAAACAACCAAGAAATTCAGACCCAGTCCTGTACACAAATCCCTTGAGGAAAAAAGCTCCAAAAAAATATTTTATATTTTTAAAAAAGATCAGGCAGCAAGTGGAAGTAAGCTGAAACTAACTGATCTACCCTTCATGTAAAAATAATTAAAATATTCATTTTACTAAGAGGTGGCATCGGCTAGAGGCAGTGGAATTATTTAACACGTTATCTATTCCATATCTCAAAAGTTATCCATGTATGGGCAAAGCCCAAATTTCAAAACTCAGTACTGAAAATGCTTATGGGCAATCCATAAACATTTAATCAAAATCACCTTAAGCAGAGGTAGCAAGATTAAAATAAGACCTTAAACCCTAAAACAACTCAAGAACATCCCTTTTTTGCTGTAAATTTCAACTGCATGAAGTCATCCGCTATCATGAGCCATACAAGTTATCCACTTAACACGTACAAGCAAACTGCTTCTCGATCTCTCAGAATCTACTTATATTAGAATGTAGCCTCAAATATGTAAAAATTAATGAACGTATTCAATTATATCATACTGTGCATAATTTTCTACAACAATCTGAATTCTGCTCTTCAAATTGATAGCTACTCAGATATATAGCAAGCAAGATGTGATGAACAGAACTGTAATTTCTTTGTTGATACAATTTACTTGGAATTATTAATATGGAAAAAGATCCCTTTAAAAAGGGGGAATGATAAAAAATATAGTAATAAACTGGCACAAACATGTAGAATATCCAAATGAACATGAAATTTAGAGGTTTAAAACATGCATTTAAAATGTGATCCAAGAGCTGCCATTAAATGGAAGCACAAAACTGAAGTAATTCTAAAATGGTGGATGGGTACTTTGTAGAAGAAACACAATATGGTTGCTGGACTTGGATCATCCAAGAGGCATCTACCAGTCATCAAAGCATAAGGCATGAACTAGGCAAAGAGATTTACTTATGGCCTTTAAATCTCCTTCTGTCCTATATGTACCATTTCATTCAAGAAAAAGCCACTTAAACTATGATTTAATATATAAGGACTAAAGTTAATGATTGAAAGATTTTCAACTCGTAGCTTTCAGCCATTTTTAATAGTTTACAGCACTGCTAAACATACATTATCTGAATTCAGCTTGGCTTCTGTTTTCTTTAATTCTAGACTTAGCATCCAAGTTACGGTAACTTCACAGAAACTTTAATGAGGATACTTAACACGGCTTTGTATCACCAGAGGAACAGCTTCCCCTACTGAAAAAATTATAAAGACTCAACCAGAATGCTTTCTTCTGACCTCAGCAAAATTTTGCAAAAGGAATCTAATACTTGTCAGGGTGGTATCACTTAGCAGTAGTAAGATTTCTCTACTCTGAGGTAAACGGATGAACCAAACAATGACTTTTGTAAAAACAGCACCAAGACATTAATAACGCATTACATTTCATTTGTATGTCACACAAGTGACCACTTTTCCACCTTTATACAATATACCGCTGTTATTTTGAGTTTTCAAATTTTAATACCCAGAACACATTCATTCCCGTAACACAGAATGCATCACAAAAGCTGAAGGCTTATGCCAAGAGCCACGAACCATAAAGCTAGTAAATACAAGTTTCACCTGAAAGAAATCAGCCTTTCATATTAGCACCTCTATTTCCTATTTAACATTCAATTTGTTTAATGAGTGTCAAATTAAAAATCTTTTAATCAGACTACTTGCAGTAATTGTTTTAGCCCCGTGTGATTAAAAAAATCCATCCTCAATTTAAAAATAAACACAGATTTACTTTTTTTTAGGTAGTCTTATAGTTGTGGTTTATATTTATTTTTAAGTTATAGAATTAGATGTCATAAATACAGTATGACCTACACCACAAAAAACATGCTTTGCATCATAGGTCCATAACTCTTTCAGCAAAAGATTGGCACTGCTAGCTCTAAGAATCAGGAAAGCATATCTCGTTCTACAGTGTGCGGTGAGGCCAGACACTGAAGCCATTTACCCGACATCAGATTCTTTCTCAGGATAAACTAACGAAGTATTCCAGAAAAGATTATATAGACCCCCACACCAATGTTCTTCTGTATAAGATGTCAATGCTACAAATTAATTCTATGAAAATACCTATATGGCTTTGTATTTGCTAGCTTCCTCTAGCAAAAATGTTATTAAGACTTGACCAGAGAGCATTATCAGAGAGCATTCTTCTGACCTCAGCAACCCTCATTAGTGTGCTGTAGGGTAGTCATGAACTTCCAGCTTTCCTCAAGTCCCCAGTAGTGTGCATCTAGCCTACTACCTACTGAGGTCTACCTAACTTAAAGATTGAGCTGCCATTTACTAGATGAAAACATGTTGTTCTTACAAGAAAAGGCAGCTCCAAAGAGCTCACAAAAGTAACAAGGGACACTTAAAACTGTTTTTATTATAATATCTATTCAGCATCATGACAATACAGGAAATATGTAAGACCATTGAGATCAAAGTGCTCAATTTCATATTCATCGTAAAATGCTCAGGTCAGTCAAGATGACTCTGCTCATGAGCACTGAGGGGTTTTTTTGGGGTGTTTTTTTTTTTGTTTTTTTTTTGTTTGTTTGTTTGTTTTTTTAAGAGCAGGTCAATTAAAAGTTGCAGCTCTAGAAATTTAAGGATTTAACATTAGGAATACAAGTCTTGAGTTTGACAAGTTCAGTCCCATGATTACCATCAGGCTTCTATGTGAATCAGGCTAGTCTTGCCTTTATTGTAATAGACTCTGTAGTATCTGGTGATTTTGATCCTCTAAATTAAAAATTCACATGGGATTTCAAACATGTTCTGCTGTTCTTCTCAAGGTACCTGATCATTTTAACACAAACTTTCAATTCTCAAACTTCACATCAGACAGTTACACAATGAAATTCTAGAACATACCTAACCACCTTGTTTGTCAAACATGTTTGTTGCAGGACATCCATGATACATGTCTATTATCTATAAATATTATTTGAATTCTGTCTTGCATATTTAGCAGTGACTTACTGCAGATAGAGGTTTATTACAACCTAGAGAGACAATTTTAACAAGCTTATGCAAAATTGGTATATGACGACTCTTACATGAACAGGCTGAAGCTTTCATCCAAGCCAAAGAGAACAGCTGCACTCAGGTAGGTGTTCATAAGATGTGTATTCTTAAATTATGATGAAAAATTATGTCATTTTTAAAAGCAAATTATCAAGAGTATTTTTGAGAATCCTGATATGTATGTCTTCCTGAAGACACCTTACGCTTTGAGGTCCTGAATATGTACTGAAGTACATTAGCATGGTAAAGCTGCGAAAAGGAACTAGTTAAGACAGGCAAACAAGATCCCCAACTTTTAATTGCACAGTGGTGAAAGCATGACTCAAATGTAACGTGTTACTCTGTCTCTAAACAAGGAACCTTAAAGCGTTAAAAAACGAAACAAATAAAGCATTAGAAAGCTGATTTGTTTATACTGCAAGAAGGACAGCAAGATACCTCTTAACAACTGGGTGCAGGTTTAGGCTTTCAGAATAAAATTTACACTAAAAAGAATTTCTAAGTTTATTGTATAAAAAAAAATATTGGAAAGGAAAAGCTTATGAATGTCACTTGCTAATGAACCAATACCTTGAACTGAAGGAAAACCGTTTCTAAATTTTTATTAGACTGAATGTCCTTAGTAGAGATGGCAATCGTCATAAGCACAGCTTTATTTTACAACATGCTGACATGGTCATTTCAGATTCTTAAAAAAAAAGTCTTATTTATGAGTGATGATTAAAATCTTAGAAGATGTGTAAGGAGGCATTAACATTACTGTATTTAGTACATACTAACAGTTTTCAAATGCACTAAAACTTTAAAGAAAATTCAACGAGGTAAAACATTGTAGTTTAAATGTTCAATGTTTATTTTGCTTTAAAAAAAAAATTTACTTCTGGGATAATTAAAAAACAACCCAAAACAAGAAAACCACACTACAGTATAACATACCTGATATGCACAGTACAGAATTTTGCTCAGGGTCTTTTACCCAACAAGTCATCTCAATCTTTGGAAGAACAAAATCCAGTAGTAGCCTTTAAAGAAAAAAAAACAAAACCAGGTTTGTCAGAAAAAGGTATATACAGATTTTACCTAAAGTTCTAATATTCTTGACTGATATAAACTTCTTTAAAACACACAAGGTGTCTTATAATTAATAAAAATTTTACCTACAGTACAGAAATATATTCTATCCTTATTTGCCAAGCATTAGCATTCAGGTCTCAAAAAATAAGAAACAGGCCCCAAAAATCTCCTTCTGTATGAACACCTGAAGTCTAGCATTATTACTGTCATATACCAATTCTACAATATCCCCCAAGCGTTAATGCTACAAAGTCATTAAGTATAAAAACCAAACAATTTTTAAAGTTCAGTGCACGTTTTCACTGGTGAAATGAGGCATACGGAACTCTTGGGTTTATATGAAAATACTGTAATTTCCCACTAAATATAATGCATTATGTATCCATATTCAAAAATATTAATAATCCACTTATCAAATAGTCTTAGTAAACTAAAATTTATACAGAAGTAGCTGCATAAGCATCACTTTAAGACTGTCTACCTATATTTGCAAAAAAAGGCTTTTAAAAAGGTCCAGGTAATTTATAAAATGTATTCCCTCCAATTTAAAAATGAGATTTCCCACCACCACCACCTCTAGCAAAAAAGGAAATCCCAAGATCAAAAAAATAACAAGGAAATGAACATATTATCACAAGTTGTAACCACTCTTACCTAAGAAAATAAGGTGTGAATGATTCTTCTGGAAGCCAGTCAGGAAATAAGGTATTGTTCATGGAATGCTACCTAAAAAAAAAAGAAAGTATGGAAATTTTCAGCATTTTGCTTTAGAAAAGCATAACAAGTCAGACGCTTGAAATTTTTTGATCTTTAGGTAATTATTAAGTTAGGAAAAACTTATGATAGCAGTAACTGTATCTTTAGAACTCAACTCTAAAAATAAAAGTACGGGTGGCTGTACATACTTGGCTGAAGCAAAAAAATACTGGAGATGAAGAGTGACAGACATATAACATGCATGATCTACATTTTCGCACGAATAATTGCAATCTGCTCTTCTGTCTCCTATTACTTTAATTCTGAATGACTTAAAGATCAAATGTCTAGAAATTTAAGGGTTTTTTTTCTTAAGAGTAATTTATCACACAATACCTCAGTCCTTGTACTTTTTTTTCCTACATTAAAGTCTTCAGAAGTAGGCTATGCAAAACTAAATAAAACCTCTAGTGATAGCACAGTAATTTTAAAATGGCTTCTGTCACCAGCTTCTCTGAATTTTAAGTAATAAGTTACTTGATCTCCCCAAAAAAGAAATTTTTTTTTCCCCTTCAGAACACAGTTTTAAAGACTTCAGCTTCTTTAACCTTTAATCAGATCCCAAACTATGCTCTTTAACACACGGAACACCATATTTGCACTACCTCTAGCCAACTTTTCTCGCCTTTTGTGAAAAGGATTAAGATTTTATTTTGCTGCAGTTATATTTATCACCATTATTTCATAGTCTAGAAGTTTGGAATAATGCTGTAAATATGTGGATAATTACCAAAAAGTCAACTAATTTAATGTTACATTAAAAGATGTCTAAATAAAAATTCAAATTCCTACACCTTATATACACAAAAATGCAGAACCATTAAATAAAATACTTTAAGAACTAAGAGCAATTTATTTCCAGAGACACTCAGCTACTATTTTATTTTTCAGTAGCTGAAAAACAAGTCAAAGCTGTTTAAAGATTATCTCCTAATATATTTAAAAAAAGAAAAAAAAATACAGCAGACACCCACCTAAAGCTAGAACTTTCTTTTCAGCAAAGTGTGTATGTCAGAACCTGTTCTACACTGCAGAACTGTTGCTGGGGTTATAAAACCACCATAATCCAAATCTAAAATAAAGGTACCGAACACTTTGCATAAAGGTGATAGAAGTCCAATGGTTGCTGAAACTTGTACGTATATTTAAGAAAAAAAGCCAACTTTCATTGTTGTAATGACGGGTTCGTATTTGCAAAGGAAGTACCAAAAAATGTAATCTACCTCCAATTGCAACATTTAAAACCTGCACAGAATTTTATAATCCTGCACATGTGTACACCAGATAAATCCAACAAACATAGCACACGCAATCTCTAATTAAAACTAAAGTTCTTAACATTTACCTCTTGCTCTATTACAGTGACTTTTTATACATTGGGAATTACAATCTCATCCTTAAATTAATAATTGCTCAATGCGAGCCAACACAAAACAAACATCAGGCGTTCCATTTAAACTTGCATTTTTAGAAAGTCTTGCAATAGGTGTTTTACAACTTTTAAATTATTAACCATCGAAATAACGATAAAAATGCTATGTAAACAGAAATGACTTCAAGCTCCCTGAAAAATGCATAAACTGTATACTAAAAACAAAACAGACACCCAATAAATGCTTTTTAAAAGCTTTTAATATCACACACAAACCAATTCGTTTCCTTATCATGTAATTCATATTTAAGTAACTACCTTTTCCTCTCATAGCGTCGTCTAAATCACAACTGTAGTATTTTGCCAACTTTAAACTGCAGACTTGGCATGACCGACTTTTGTTGTTTTGGTTTTTTTAAGCTTGTAAGTTTTTGTATTGCCGCTTTAATTGCAAAATCATATTGCACGTAATTCCTAAGAGTTTTCTTTAAAGTTCTGCACCTCAACTGCTGTTTTTTAAGTGAGGTAAATTTCTATCTATTGTTTCAGTAAAGTACTAAGCTGTCTCATCCGCAGCCTGTTTTTTCTGACTGGTTTAGAAAGAGTTAAAAGCCAACACCCCACAAAAATCCACCAAGTTTTATTTTCAAGAGAAAAGGACATGGCGTCTTTGTTCTTGCAAACTACGAAAACACATCCCCATCTGAGCAGCAACGGGCAACAAATGCTCTTTAAACAGACACGGGCTCGGGGCTAAACATTTAACTGATGATGTAGTACAGTCTTCACCTCTTCCCC
>NW_010545786.1:0-1038 GCF_000687285.1 Phaethon lepturus
TTTTTCCCTGGTCCTGACAGGGCTTTTATTATTATTTTATTATTTTATTTCTGTGAATCTCACAGACGCTGGAGAAGCTGATCCTCTCGCCGAGGTGGACTAGTTAGCAATTTAGGAGGAAATTTTCTCCTATCACGAGGGATAGATGTGGTAATTCTTTCTGAGACCTTGGCAGTTACTGGGCAATGATGAGCAACTATAATTGTGAAAAGCAGCTGAAGAAAGGCGTTTCTCTAGGAAACTTGTTTGGGGTGGAAGAAGAGCTGAGGATGTCCACCAGCCTGCACAATGAAGAGGGAGCCCTGAGAAATCCCCGGCGGGACCCTCCGCGACTCCCCCAAGAGCGAGTCTCCCCCGCCGCGGGTACGTAACTCCTCCGGTGTTCGGGATGCGCCAGGCGCATCCAGATAAGCTGTTACCGCGTTTAGAAAGCCAGGCTCCAGCGGGCTGGGAAGGAGGAGCCCCGTCACACGTGTGACCACAAGCCTTTCTGCCTCGTAAGCAAGAGGCAGCCAAAGCTATACATTTTGTAGACAAGCAAAAGAACCCCGACAAGCTATTTGTAGGCAAAATATACTAGAGATATATTTTTTAAAAATAATATTTTAGCTTTTGTTCATACACGCTTTCTGAGTGAGCTGTATTAATTTTTTTTGTACAGCTCTGAGTAATTAATTCTTACTGAGAAAGCTGGAATTACAGACTGCAATCTTCAAGCACCAGTGTGATCTGAAATGAACCCTCTCATATTTACCCTGTATGTATTTCTGCCTTTAGCATTCAAGTAGTGCAGTAGATAATTCAGAAGAATATATGATCAAACGCAGCTTTTGAGCAAAGAGGGCAGCCAGTGATAACAACTCCTCTGCTGAAAGAATCTTTCGTGATTTCTTTCCCGGGCTGTTGTCTGCCTTTTCCTTTAACTCTACTTTTAATTTGTCTCTGAGCTATAAAAAATACCAACCTTATCTGCTTTACACTTGTACAGAAATCCACATCTTCACAGTGCTGTAGAAACATTAATTAATCCATTCCTGC
>NW_010545786.1:1069-1787 GCF_000687285.1 Phaethon lepturus
TAACAGGTCCCTGCCCGAGCCGTGCCGTGCAATGCCCAGGCCATCGTCTTCATGGTGTGGTGGCTGCAGGACTGGGTTAAAACCTGGCATCTCCAGCTCCTTTAGGGAGGAAGGTGCTGTTGGAAAAAACCCCAACATTATTAAAATTCATGAAGGGACTGTTTCAGTCTGGAGATCCTGGTGGTTAAGGTGATTAAGGTACTCCCGTTAAGAGGAACTTGTATGGTGCTGCACTTGTACTTCAAAACTGAAAAAATCAGGGTTTAAAGTGCCAGCCCTTTGTGGCACTCAGCTGAAGGCTGAGCGAGGGTCTCGCCCAAAGAGCTGAACTGAGCAGCACGTGGAGTCGAGTATAAATGGATTAAGGGTTTTTATGTGGTTATTTAGGGGTTTGCAATGTGGCAGTTGAAGCAAAACCTGAACATTTTTTAAAATGAGAAAACAGTGAGTTAAAGAGTGGAGCAAGAGAGCAAGAAATTGAGCCCTCTGTATTTGCCTTTTTCTGGTGAAAAAAGTCCCATGGCACCAGCATATCATCTGCAGAAACTCACCTGATGGATGCAAGTCTCCATCAGGAATCATAGAATCATGGAATCCTTGGGCTGGAAGGGACCTTTCCAGGCCATCCAGTCCAATCCCCTGCAGTGAGCAGGGACATCCCCAACTCGAGCAGGGTGCTCAGAGCCCCGTCCAGCCTGACCTCGGGTGTTTCCAGGGA
>NW_010545786.1:2435-20363 GCF_000687285.1 Phaethon lepturus
CCTCGAGCTTGTCCAGGTCCCTCTGGATGGCATCCCCTCCCTCAGGTGTGCCAACTGCTCAGCTTGGTGTCATCTGCAAACTTGCTGAGGGTGCCCTCGATCCCACTGTCCATGTCATTGATGCAGATATTAAACAGTACTGGTCCCAATATGGACCCATGAGGGACACCACTCGTCACTGATCTGCATCTGAACATTGAGCTGTTGACCACTACCCTCTGGGTGCGACCATCCAACCAATTCTTCATCCACCAAACAGTCCACCCACCAAATCCATATCTTTCCAATGTAGAGAGAAGGATGTTGTGGGGGACCGTGTCAAAGGCCTTACAGAAGTCCAGATAGATGATATTGGTAGCTCTTCCCTTGCCCACTGATGAAGTCACGCCATCATAGAAGGGCACTAGCTTGGTCAGGCAGGGCTTGCCCTTGGTGAAGCCGTGCTGGCTGTCTCGAATCACGTCCCTGTCCTCCATGTTCCTTAGCAGAGCTTCTAGGAGGATCTGTTCCATGATCTTCCCAGGCACAGACCTGAGGCTGACGGGTTGGTAGTTCCCAGGGTCCTCCTTGCTACCTTTTTTAAAAATGGGTGCAATGTTTCCCTCCTTCCAGTCTCCAGGGACTTCACCTGACTGCCAGGACTTTTCAAATATCACAGAGAATGGCTTGGCGATTACATCAGCCGGTTCCCTCAGGACTCTGGGGTGCATCTCATCAAGTCCCATAGACTTGTGCATGTTCAGGCTCCTGACGTAGCCTTGAACCGGATCGTCTCTTACAGTGGGAGGTACTTTGCTCCTCTAGTCCCCATCTTGCAGGCCATCCCTTCAAGAGGTGTGGGAAGACAAGTGAAGACTACCAGTGAAGACTGAGGCAAAGAAGTTGTTCAGTACCTCAGCCGCCTCCTTGTCTGTTGTTGCCAGTTTGCCAGTCTTGCTCATCAAGGCGGGTACGCTTTCTTTGACCTTCCTTTTCTGGATGACATACCTGTAGAAGCTCTTATTTTTCTTTGCATCCCTTGCCAAATTCACCTCTAGCCATGCCTTTGCCTTCCTGACCCATCCCTACACAACCGGGCAGCGTCCCTGTACTCCTCCCAGGATCCCTGTCCCTGCTTCCACTGACCGTGCGTTTCCTTCTTGCCCTTTAGTTTGCCCAGCAGGTCTCCACTCCGCCATGCCAGTCTCTTGCCTTCCTTTCCTGATTTCTTATACCTGGGAAGATGCCGGCACTTTCCAAATGACGGTAGAGAAATGGATGTCACAAAAACTGTATTTCTGACACAGGTTTCTGTAGCATGCCGAAACTAAACAAAGATGCTCTGTCAAAATCAAATCCTCATCAGGTTTATACATAATCTTCCCTGTGACTTCTCTATCTCATGTACTGGGGCGTCACTCAAGTGTGGTGGCAGGTGGCTGTCACTGCGACGAGTGACGTGTGCTCCGTAACCTGCGAGCTCTCCGTGGCGTGCAGCATTGCTCTTGTCGCACTCCTGCGTGTCAGCGCATTAGGATTTGATATGTCATCCTAATAGCACAGCATGAACACATGTCAGCAGGATTTGTTAAAGTGTCACGTAGGAACAGGAGAGCAATGATACTGGGAGCATGATAAGTATATAAAAAGCGTAAGAAAAACATATGCATTATTTATCTATTAATCTCTAAGTGAAGTAAGAGTAGAACTGAAAACATCTTTCAGCTAACATGGAAAAGCATATCCTCTTTTTGAGAATGAAGGACAAAAAGGTACGTTTCTTTCTTGGCTGTTTCTAGCTTTTTTTACGAGGTGATTCAGGAAAGCATGTACGCATGGGCTGCCTTAAACCCGGGTTTAAAATTTAACCAAGTGGTGAAGCGGAGCCTGTATGTTCCAGAGCAATTTTAAATGCCACAAATAAACATTTCCAAGTACTGTCTTGAGGGCTTGATCCTGTGACCACCTGAGGGACACTAATTTTTGTAAGAGGAAATAAATTCACAGTGCTAAAAAATACTGCACATCAGAGCTGTTCAAATCACTGCGGGTGAAGTTCATGCCAGCAGTTACTCACCTGTTATTTCCAAGGGCTTGTGAGTTGGGTATAAAAATCATCTATATGATGAAGCTTTAAAACCTCAGTCCAAACAAGTTTCTTAGCTATGCAAATTAGAAGTAAAGAGAAATTATATTGTAGTCGTGGCAGAAGTGTTTGCAAGTGAGTGTTTCAAAGAGCAGTTTCATCAACTTAATTCGACCATGCACGAGCACTATGGGGATCTGGTACAGTACACTGAGTTTTTAACATGCAGTATAGAAACATAAACTGCTTATATCTGTCATTGACAGATGGTTCATTTCATAGAATACCATCAGGAACTGTTGGGGTTTTTGTTTGTTTGTTTTTTAAAAAAAGGAAATCCTGAAAGTTTCTCAAGGGACTATGCATTTGAGTTGCAGAGACCATGAAGCTATGTAGGGTGATCAAAACGACAGCTGGTAATTCATGTTTCTCTCTAATTGCAGAGCTTGAAATGAGTTGTGCCTGTCTTACTTGTGACCATTTCCTTCTCTATATATTGCTAACATTATTATTTATACTGCTTGGATGGATTTAAATTATTATTCATATGCAAGAGTGAATTGCATATGGAGAGGTTGAGAGAAAGTCGATGTGGTGACGCACCTTCATATTACGCTACAGCAGATTAGCAAAGCAAGAAAGCACTGAGCTGTACGCAATCTTAAATGTCAAGGCTGTAAGAACGAAACTACATCAAGAGTAGTATCATATATCTCTTAAAAGAGTTACAAAACTTGCTTTCTTTTATTGCATGTCGGGACTCTGAAGTTTCTGAGTCTGGATAATGTTTGTGTTCACTCACCTATTGATGAGCATAACGTCCCAGCCAAGTGTCTGAAAGGCAATTATTTTCAGTGTTGATCTTGTAAACTTGTTAATTAACAGGTTTGATACAGTCCTAATAATTTGAGACATCTTATCACAGGCATATTGTCCTTCTATTGAACATGTAATATGTTAGTGATGTTTGGAACATTTATCAGAAACAAAAAGAGGGGAAAACCAAAATTTGAATAGGAGGGATGTGGGGAGGTTTTCTGGTAAATGCTCTTGAGAGTTAAAGTGTGATGAATACAGCTTGTTCTCTGGAGTCTTGCACTGGAGGTAACAGAAACAGCTACTCTATCCTATGGTGAAAGGTCTTCTCCAATTTTGTTGTTTTCTTTTTTCTTCCATACAGAAGCTAGTTTGTTATACTAGCAGAGCTAAGAAAATGGCTATTTATGAGCTCTGCAGAGGCTGAAAGGAAGAGATGAGCCTCAAAAAAGTCATCTTACCAAAGTGGTTGGTGACATCAAAAAAATGAAGTGTAGCTGCAGCTAATGGGCCTTACAACATCTTGAATTCTCCTGCTGGGCCCAGGAGATGCTTTCAGAGGATGGATGAGCTATTAATATTTGCGCTAAACTTTAATTCTTACAGTTGTAGCCTAAAGAAAATGTTGGTGTCATTCCAAGCTTTTGCCTCCCTAACAGAGCTGGCAGGGGAAAGCCAACACTGCAGTAAACGATAGACTAAGTATTGAGGCAATATTTTCTTAATTTTCTTAATACTCAGTTATGGTGCCTGATCACCTCTGGAAACATTTTTCTTTGAAGTTTTTTCATCTGTGATGCAGATAATTTCCATCGAGTGTGTTGTCAAAACTCAGTGCCGGCAGGTAAAAAATTGGACGGAAAGATTTAAATCCACTCACTTGTAGTTGAATTGTGAAAAAGAAACTTGAAACTAAGGCTATTCTGGAACCGTGCACTTCACAAAGCTCTGCAGCCCTGACAGACCTCAGGGTTGGTTCGTCACTGCTGCACGGTGTCTGGTGAATCATCAACTTTTCATCATCACATTCATTCAAGGGAGTGAATTATCTGCTAAATGATTACAACCACCCTATTAGATAGAGTTGTTTTGAAATGCCTGCAAGGGTCAATTCACACCTGTATCCTTAGTTTTATGGGAGGAAAGTCTTCAAAACAAAAGGACGTTCCAAATTTTTAAGCCAATACCCTGGCACAAAGTTCTTCAGTTGACCTGTACGCTCGTGTTTTGATCCAAACAAGAATCCAGGATGTCACTAATGATTCAGTTTTTCTGTTTATAAAAACGCTTTAGAACACAGCACTGCAAAACTTCAGTTTCAAAGTCAAGGAATGAATGCTAACTTGGAAAATGTGAGATAAAGAGAAGAGTAACCTGTCAGGGACCTGAACCTGAGCCAACCAAAGATGTCAAGATGTTAGTGGTTCCCTGAGTTTGCAGAAATCCCGTGCGCAGAACAGGGGTGGGTGCTTCAGCTTCTGGTGCAATGAGAGTTACTAACGCTGGGTGCTAGAACAAAACTGGTAATGGTGGTAGACTGTTAAAATATAAAAGAGCAGGAAAGATGTTCTATTTATTGTCTTTTTTTCTCACTTGTGATGGAAAAATTACAAAACCACAAATTGATATTCTGATTAAAACTGAGAACACCTGCTTCTGGTAATGATGGAATTAAGCAAATGATCCTTTTATTGTTTTGTTCTCAAGTCTATATAATTCTCCTCATATTTTTCTTGTCATTGCAGTATCTGAAAACCTTCCATTTAACCAGTGTGACTGATTTCTCTCGTAGGTTCATTTCTTTGCTTCTTTTCAGAGGGAGACTTACAGGCAGTAACTGCTTTGGTTGGTTGACTTTTCTAGGGTTTATCATGTCTTCAGTTTTTAAGTAAGGCCAATTATTAACTGAGTATTTGTTAAGGAAAAAAGATAGTTAAAAGTCCCCACCAAGCCCAGAAGCAGAGGTGGTTTTGTAAGTGATGTGATGTCCCTACGGAAGTTTCTTGCTGGATGGGCACCGTAACTGAAAAGGCGTGAGATGGCGGGAGGGAGGGCACGGCATCGTTAGGAAGGTCTGTGTTACTGGGAAATGGCAATGTGACACTGTGAACCCCTGAGTTGTATGAAGAGCGAAGATCCAGGGTGGTCACGGTGACAAAGGTTGGGTCAAACTCCTTACCCTCGGTGGATCGTCTCCAGGCAAGACAGAGCTTGGCAGAGTTGCTGCTATGAGCACCGAGTGCTTTTTACTTCACTGCTTAGCATCCTCTTCCAGCTCCGTGCGAGCTATGATACCGATGCGTCTGAAATCGGGTCTAGGGCATCTTTATTTGTATTTCGTTGCACGGGTCTTCCCAGCTCCAGCTGAAATAGCTGTTATGGGTATAACTCCATTAGATGTTGCAAGTCAGTCAATCAGCTGTGCTTGTCCAGATGTGTGTTCTGGCTTGGCTGCACACAGGTTTTCTTGGTGAATAGCAGATTTCTGATATGCCTTGTTTTCCACGTGAATGCCAACCCATTAGCCTTCCTTTACATGGCATTCAGAATAAGATACTTGCAAAAAACCACATATGAATGATTTTGAAAAGAAAATATTTTTAGTTACCTGAATTTCCAGGAAACTGTCATGTAGTAGGAAGAATGTGCAGGGAAAGCTTGTTTCCCTGAAACCATTAGTTCTTGGAAGTTAAGCTCTCAACACGGTTTCTTATAATAAATGTATTTGGGCAAATTCAGATGTTTGTGTGATGAGCTGTGAGGTTGTGGATCTCTGACCCAGAGATCACGAAGGTCCGTGCGAAGGTGACCTTGCATGGAGTGGCGGGCTGGACCCCAAACCCCCTGAAATCCCTTCCAGCCTGAACAGTTTCATGATTCTGTGTCCAAGAAATATGAAAGGGATGTTACCATGGTGCTGAATCCCTGTGTTCAAATGGACTAATTGGGTTCCGAAAATGTACATGATATTTCGGGTTATCAACTGCTGTGTCTGAGAAAGAGGAGCTTAATTGCAGGAAAACCCGTCCCTTAAATACCAAAATAATAATGCAAACAAGCAAACACTGGTAACAACGCCTAGAAGATTGTGCTAGGACACGGCCTCCCGATAGCAGCAGCGGAAAACAGAATAAAATGGCCATGTCTCCATTCACACGGTGAGCTTTCCATCGCTGACGCCGTCGCCTGGAACTGCCCCGCTGCCACCTCCACCCTCGCCCTCGCAGCCCGGCCCTTGGCCCTTTTCCCCTCTTCCCCTGCCCCTCTCATCCGTCCCTGGGGCTCGTTTGCGGTGGCCGGTCGCGGGGTTTGGCACGACGTCACCGGCTGACGGCGAATGTCACGACATATTTGCAACGAGCAGAAAGCACCTTGATTTACGCTCTCCGGGAGGGGGAAGCGTGCATGGGAAAGCCGGGCTTCCGTTGGCGATGTGGTGGAACGTTTTCCTAAGTAATGCAATATCGGCGTTCCGCCACGGATAAGTATTTTTGGGGATGTGACGTCTCTGGAAGGGACAGTATGTTTCCTGCTGCAGATCACTTTTTTCTTTTTTATGTATTTTTTTCCCTATTACATATTCCACGTAAGAATTCGCGCTTCAGGTGATGTGCACAGCTGGGACAGAGCTGGAATCGCCTCAGTAACAGCTAAGAGGAAATGCAGGAAATAACCGTCGTCTTTTGACACCTCTCCTCCTTCACGGCCCACCCCTCCCGAAAGCAGCAAAGGAAGGAGAAACACAGGCTGCACCCGCCTGCAGCAGAGACGGCAGAAAACGGCCTCTTCCCAGGGTTTTTTGCCGTTTCCGGGAGGGATTCCCTCTGGTACGCGACTGAAAGAGCAGGTTGCTGAGCTCATCGCCACCGCTGCCAGCGGTTACCCGCGGTCCTGCCGCCGAGGTCTACTCCTCTTCCTCCGCGCTGACGACTGCGCTGATTGCTGCACGGTGGCGTTGGTGCCTGTGATGAGTGTGAAAGGTCTAGACTCGGTGCTGCGTGCGTGTCTGTGTGCTTGCACGCAGAGCCACGAGAATGCCGGGACGTTTGTACGTACGGGTGTGTACGTACACGTATATCTGCGTATGCACGCGGGTGTAGGTGTGCACGTGCAATATGGTGGCAATAAGGGCTGCGGTTTTACTCGTAGCGTGGCCTCTGCACTGAGCACCGAATTTCTCGCAGGGCAAGAGCTGTGTATTAAAAAAATGTCCTGAGGTAAATAAAATTATTTCTCATGGGCCTTTCAGCTGTTGCATGATTCCAGGGAATAAAACCACTAAAATGACGATAAAGGTTTTCTTTCCTTAGGTGATATTTTACATCAGTTGCTCCGATAGCCATTCATTAATTGAATATATTGCTCTTACTAAAGTGATTTTCTTTTAGGTGATGTTTTCAGCGCAATGTAGTATGTTCTGAACATGTCAAGGTGGGGTGTTTTTTTGGTGGTTTGTTTGGCTGGGTTTTTTTAAGCACAGAGATGGCCTTTATTTTCGCTGAGTGAGGTGATAATTTTTCTGCCCATGAAGATTAAGGGCCAGAAGTGCCATGGCATGAAGCCCTGTGTTTGTAGGAAATATTTCTTCACCGAGAGGGTGGTCAGGCATTGGCACAGGCTGCCCAGGGAGGGGGGGGAGTCACCGTCTCTGGAAGTGTTCAGAAAACGTGTAGACGTGGCACTTTGGGACATGGTTTAGCGGGCACGGTGGTGTTGGGTTGATGGTTGGACTTGGTGATCTCAAAGGTCTTTTCCAACCTGAATGGGTCTGTGATTCTGTATCCACAGGTCAGATATCGCACCGGTTCATCCTGCCGCTCTGCTTAAGGTGGGCCTGGAGGTAGTTCACTGACTACTGTGGCCAAGTCCTGGGGTCTGCCGAGCAGAGGTTAAGCTTGGTACACAGTGATAAACTCTGCCCCGTGGTTGTGACGGCCGAAGCTCTCCGTCTTCTGGAGTTGAGGAGAGGCCAAGTTTGGTCTCTTGGTGCTCGTGAACATACTCAAAGTTTAATTTCTGTGGTATAACCATGTACATTCTGCCATGCAACCCTCTTAACCAGTCTGTTAAACTGCCCTTGCTCCGAGCTGTGTCGGCCACGCGCGCCTGCGGGTGTAAGGCCTGTACGCCAGCCCCCGCCGCGCCTTGCCGTCCTCACACGGACCTCGTCCTTCGGCGAAAAGCGGCCGTGTACGAGGAGCGTCCGAAGATCTGCCAGAGAGGATAAACGCTTAAACCCGGAATCTCTACTAGCGTTATCAGCTCGGGAATGTCTTCTGCTAGGATAAACCCCTCTTTCGCAGACGGTATTTCACCTTGGGATGTATGCTGCTTTTTCACAGCGCCTTTGCAGCTGCTGGTGCTGTCCCATCGGCTCTCCCTGTTTCCCTCCTCCTGTTTCCGGATCTCCACACACAGCAAGAGTTTTCCACATGAAGATTATTACAGCTGCAGTTTGCTCCAGTAGTTTGAATTTCCCCGGTGGAAATGAGCCCTGGCTGCCCGGCCCGCCGTACCGCCGGGCCGTACCGCGCGGTACTCCCGTACGGAGTGGGGAGGCAGAAAGAAAAAGCAGCTTCAGACAATATTGTCTCCTGAAAAGGTGTGTGGGGGGGAAATTTCTGTAGCAAAATGCTTTTAGTCTTGAGAACATGTCACTGTATCAAGAGCTTCACCACTGCAAGGCTCAGCGATCGTCACAGATATTTACAACCTGCGAGCAAGGAAACCGTCACAGATGGAAGGTGGAAAAAAAGGACAGATGCATAAATTTAGCGGACCCACATCTGACCGACTGCAGAGCACGCTCCTCTGAAAGAAAAGAAAAAAGTAGTCGGGAAGAAATATGGGTAGCATTAGTCTCTCACGATGGATGCGGTGACATCACCTTTCTAACACAATTGCTTTTTATTTCACTTCAAGAGACGTTGGCTTGGCTGCCAGTAAGAAAAATGACATTTTTAGGCAAAAGACTGTGAAGATACCGCGATTAATCTTGAGGCAAATCTCAGACTTTTCTGAAGAAGTCTCTATTAAGAAAGACCCTAATTTTATCCTTCCCCCTATTTTCCACATTTTCCCCTGCGATGTCCCTTGGTTTTCCAGCTAAAGGGAGCAAACACGACTGCCCAGGATGGATTAAGTTTTATTAGATTCTTCAGGAGTCACTGTGAGTGTGAACTCCATTCAGGTAACACTGTTGGAGACAATTTATTATCTGACTGTAAGAAATATAGCATGGAAGCTGAGACAATGAAAGCAGCTTCTACAGGAAATATTTTACTAAAAGGAAGCTACATGGGAATGCACTTGGGGCAAAAAATTGTTACAAATTAAAAAGGTAAAAAATATTTCTTCACATATAATAAAATTCTACTTTTTTTTTTAATGGAACTTGGGAGGGTCCGGCGTTATTTATTTGTAGATGGTGAAAAAACAGGGGAGTCCCTTAAGCAGACAGGGCTGGGGAGAGAACAAAAAGGAAGGTGGAAGCTAAAGGGGAAAGGAAGAGAGCCGGGAGGGGCTGGAGGAATTAGGGGGTGAAAGAATGGGTGGAAAGGTGGAGGGTGGTTTGTGGAAGAGGGGGCATGAAGCAATAGCATTTCTGAGCTCTGGGCTTAACCTGAGGTATGCAAAGCTGGAAGATACCTCATGCTGGGCTGCCAGAGACACATCACCTGCCCGGCGGCAGAGCCCGGCCCCCTCAGCGACGCTTGTGCCTCTGCAAAAGGCGCTTCTGCCCCAAAGGAGGGGGTTTTGGTTTTGCTCGTAGGCATCTTTTTAGGGGGTTGAGACCACCTAATGGAGGCTGCTCTATGAAAATGTTACCGCGGAGTGCACGATGATTTCTCACTTCTGTACGTGCTTTGTAAATGTAAGAAATCTGTTGCTAGATGGATTTCTGTTTCTTGCGTGCTGTGACCAGGGAGAGGTTTGATTTACCAGCTGCTCTTCTGCAGTTTGTCCTTTGCCATCGTTACCCCTGGGGAAAACAACACTTCCCCTCCCCTGCCCTCCTCCAAGAGGCAAAGGTGGTAGCAGAACCTGCTCTAGGGTGGGCAGAACACGAAGACAGGATTTAAGCTTCCAATTATTCCCTTTTTACAGTTTTGCCCTTGTAAACTGTAAACAGGAGGGGTGATTTCTCTGTAGAACCCACAGGCAGTCACGTCCGAACGACCACCCCTCTTCTCCTCGCTCTCCCCAACGCGCCCCTCTACGCATCCCGCCCGCCCCGTGCTGCAGCTCTCTCAATGTCAATCCTTACCGTGCGTTTAAAAGAGTTCCTTCCTTTGCCCTGTAACCTCAGTATCTGCGCTTGGCTTAGGGAAGTTAAGGAGAAAGCCTGAAATGAGGGAAAGAAAACGGGAAGTGGAAGAAAGCATCAGACCCTTGACAAGTTGCCAAGGCGACTCGAGGAAGATGGTTGCCCAAGTTCGGAATTAAGCAGCCGGTACCGGGAAAGATGCTGCAGGCTGAGGAGCGGGTAAGAGCACCGTGCTGAGCCAGCGTAAGGTCCAACAGCTTGCAATTAATTCTCAGTTACTATAAATGAAATGAACACGGGGGAAATGTTTTCTACTCTGTAGTTTTTTCAGCCTTATTTAAAAGAAAGACTCGGCCCCCAGTTTCAAGACTAGTTTCCCAAACTAGCTTTTTTTCCTCCTCGGATGCACCTTTGCTCTGTTCTGTACCTAATGTTATGAAATATGGAAGATAGTAATGTTTCTAATTAAGTTTTTGAAGCTCTATGCCAAATCTCTCTCTCAGGGATGAGAGAACACAAATCACTTGATGATTAATTCTAACAATGGTCAACCAAGCGGTTTGAGAAATACAGATCAAAAGGTTGATTCTCAAATATTTATTATAATAAGCTGAACAAGCAGCAGGCTGTAATTCATACAGTAGAATGAAATCCTTGCTAAATCATCACATCATAAAGAAAATTGCTTTTTTAATTTAATATTTCTCTTTTGGCTGTTTCTGTAGAGACATGCTAATTTAGGAGCTTAATTTATTATCTGGAAGAATATTATGCTAGATACAAGTTTTCCAAAAATCACTTGCAAGTGAAACCAAAGGCTCACGTAAGCGAAGCATGTGAGCAAAAGCACAAATTGTCTCCTTCATTATGGCATAATGGGAAATCAGGTAATGGCTCATTGTTCCTCAGCAGCAAAGGAGTGGATAACGATGCTCTTTCCTGCTACTTTGGTCACTGAAATACTGTAAACGCGGCAGTGAAAAACCAGCAGCCTTTTTGCTAGAGAGGGAGCAGGGCAGCATGGCAAAAATGTTTTTTCCTTGAGATGATGTTAGTCCTATCGAATAGATGACCCAGCATGTGCTGAAGATTGGTAACAACAAGTAACCGCTTTGCTACAGACCTGCTGCTGGAGCCTCGTTAGCTTTTCAACAACTGGATCATAGAGCCTTTGGGTGGGAAGGGACCTTTCCAGGCCATCCAGTCCAACCCCCTGCAGCGAGCAGGGACATCCCCAACTCGAGCAGGTTGCTCAGAGCCCCGTCCAGCCTGACCTGGGATGTTCCCAGGGATGGGGCATCCACCACCTCTCTGGGCAACCTGGGCCAGGGCTTCACCACTGGATGAAAACCTTTGGTAGGTATTTTCTCTATAATTCACTCAGCATGAGAGGCTTTAGGTCCACAAACAGTAGAGAGAGGAGGAAACATCTGCATCATGAGCAGGGACGAGTGCCCTTTCCCATTCCTCGTCTCACCAGGATGTGGCGTGGCCACGTGCCAGCCCTGTTCCGCCCGGTCTTGACAAGGGGCAGGACAAAACACAAAGGGTTTGGAGGAGTTCAGCTCCTCAGGTTTACACTGGCCCTCTCGATCTCACCTCTGTGCTCCTCAGCTACGGCACAGCTCTTGAGGTGAAGACCAGAAGCTGCCACTGGTTTTCCCCAGATAACCAGTTAGTCTCGCAAGGGTGTGAGGAGTGGGATCAGCCACTGATGAGGGATGCTAAATGGGTATGCTGTAAGCCCTAGGAGCACCTCATTTCCAAAAGCTGCCTGGTAATGGACCAAGGCTAGCATGACGGCTTTGTGAGCTTCTTCTGTGACCTCAAGCTATCGCTTAGCTCTTCTCAGAAATATTTTATCGGTACCATTGCGAATAGAGGACAGCTTGACCGGGTTGATTAGCTTCAATTTGAGTGACCTGGTTTATACCACATTATTTTGTTCTGTGAATCAGTCTACATTAGAAGTGATAGTATGTTACAAGATGATATTTCGTAGTGTGAATGAAGGGATGATAATTCAGTTCAGTTCAAATGGAGATGTCTCTCGATTAAGAAACTGCCAGCCAATTGTCATCTTTGTTGAATTGCAGAAATAAGTGATTTCTTTATGTACTTTAAGTGTGGTTTATGCAGGGAGCAAGCTATGTAAGAGACTCATTAAAAAAAAAAAAAAGGAAAAGGATGCTTTACTGGTCTAGTGCAGTAAATAACCGCTGAAAGATTAGCGATGCTAACCAAAAAAATCCTCTCTTTGTATCTGTTATACATGACATGATTAAAAAATGTAGATATGAGAAACGACTGTTGGTTCCTCGGTGCCATGTTGGTATTTAGAAGTTTTTGTATGCGGTAAGGGAAAGCTAGCAGGTTGGGAAATGCCATGGAGACGCTACTGCTCTCTGAGAAGTTACTTTTACTCCCAGTCACCTGCAGCTGTAGAGAGGTTCACTGGGTGTTCAGGTTTCTGCGTTTCCAGCGGTGTCAGGTGAGCAGACTGGCGTGGATCTGTTTCACGCGGTCGTCACACCTTAGTGCTGCGCAGCGGTTTCCTACGGCACTGCGGGTGCCCCCGGTGCCGTCTGTCCCAGATGGAGGAAGTCTCGTGTCCCTGGTCTCTCGTGCGTCTTACCCCATGCTGGACCCCCCTGGGACCAGCTCTACAGGAGGCCTGGAATTATAATGGGTAATGTCAAATATCTTTAAAGTTTTTTAAAATTTCCTATTTTTTTCCCCTTTCATGCTGCAGACATGCACCCTGGTTTTATAAGGGAAGCATTGCTCTTTTATTATTTACAGGTATTTCTACAACACGATACTGTAAAGATGAACTTTGAGGTCATTATCTCATTATCACAACCTGTCGTTACTTGTTGTTTGCAATTGATTTCCCTTTATAATAAAACATTGTGTTTAATTTCCCAGAGATTGATCCTCAGCCTACCGAAGGCTAAAAATTTGCTTTTTCTCAAGGGTTTTTGTGTTCCCAGCCTGTGAACCTGGAGGGTATCACTGCTACTCCCGTTGTGCTCTGCTCATGGGGCTCCATGCTAAACACCCCGGCTTCTGGCACGGAGATGCACCCAAACCCTGAACACAAATCTTTTTTGCCGGGCCGTGCAAAGGTAACGCTTGCTGTCCTACGCAACCCCCAACGCAGGGTTGCTGTCGCTGTGTCCCCACGTTTGTGTCTCCCTCGGGGCGAGGCTGACCCCCACCCCTGCCTTCAGTGCTCACCGCTGGCTAACCTGCTGGGCTTGCTTCTTTATTTATGTATTTGTTATTATTTTTTATTGCTGTGACTTAGCTGTAGAATTGTTTGGAACATTTCTTTTAATGTATAGATTGCTTTGGAATTTGTCAGACTATTGGTATTAGTTTCAAGAATCTACAAATACAACTGTCCAGGCTAGTTTCTTAAAACACAGATAGCACGTTATATGAGGGAAGTATTTTGAAAACATCACAATAAAACGACTATGTGCGTTCAGTGTGTGACTTGCAGCAGGTCAAAAGCAGTGCTGGTGGTCTGTTTCTTAAAGCTAAGCTTGGGTCAGTAAATTTATTACTAATGGTTTTATTTTCATTTTCTGGCGTGGTACTTCGTTGCTATTAATTTAAAGAATTACATTATTTTTGTAAGATAGATCTATAGAAAAGAATATATTTCTTGGCTGCTTCTGGCTCAGAGGTGGAACGGTGGTTGTGGGCTGGGAAAATACTGTTCATTCCAGGTCTGGAGGAAAGGGTTGTCGTCTTACTGCTTCTCTAGGAGTTGGGAAGGCAAGATTTTGGAATTTTTCTGCGAGGGAAGCTAAGAATTTGTCATTGTTCAAAGGGCTGTAACTGAGTCCCTTATAGGAGCTGCATCACAGATGGAGCTGCTGCTGAGTGGCACCAAAGAAGAGTTGAGAAACTGCAGTAAATGCTCAGAAGAACTATCCAACCTAATTTACTGGATATAAAAATCTCAGTGTTTTCACCTCTTGTGAAGAGTTTGATATGATTTGATAGTGGTGTATGTAACTGCAAAATTAAGGACTTTTCAATGAGTTATAATAAGTGACTGTTTTTACCAAAAGGCTCTTCTATTTCTGAGCAACCTGTGATGAGTTACTTGAACTGATCGCATGGGGTAATTTGCATTGGATGTTCAGGTATTTTTCTTTGGCTGTTTCTCTAGGAATTGTCAGGTTCTTACTGTAGCACCAGGTGATACTCTTTTTATAATGCTGCTTTGGGGTGACATGGAGCATGAGGTCATTATAGAGTTAAGGTCAAAATTGTCTTCCGGGGCTGCTAATTTTGTTGCTCAGCTTGAGGCTTTTTTAGGTCTTATCTGCTTTATCATCTGCTCTAATCTAAGTGCTGGTTCAGTAGATGCTTTTGCAAGATTATGAGAGCCTACAGCCATTCTGCACATCTGGGTCATGTCCCACCTTTGGCTGCTCAGGGAAGATGTTGCAATTAAGAGTTTACTGTGAGATGCTGAGTTTAAGTGGTGAGCCCAGCATCAAAGAGAATTCCGTTCCAGGGCAGGATCAGGAGTTTTACAGCAAAGGAAGTGCCTTTTTTTTTTTCCCCCACTTACATGAACAACCTCTTTTCTTGGAGTGCCCTGATGTACTCACCAAATGCTGCTCCCTTGGACCCGGGTTGGTCATGCCACCCTTGCTCACCCCAATATAACCCAGCAGATACTGAGGCAAACATCTACTGGGGAAAATGGTGTGTTTAGAGCATTAGAGATGGCTCAGTGGGTCAGACCGAAGGTCCAGAAGCATCCTCGTCCCTACCACAAAGGTGTTAAGCTTCCCTGCCTTAAGATGTGACCAGCAGCTCTGAAAAAATGAGTGAATTTCTGTCAGTTTGCATATGCATAAAGTTATGTTTCCTTGTTTGCTTTTTGTAGTGTGCTACTTCTCATACACTCCACAAAATCCACTCACATGTATTGCCACCCTAGCTTCTGGCCTTATCAGGAGAAAACAAAATGGAAAATGTGGTGTTTCCCAGAATCTGCGCATTGCTCTTTCATGAAGTGGGAAGATCACAACGTGATAAAAGCACCTTCAAAGAGAATGGCAGATCTTAGCAATGAGCACTTCTCGTGTGCCTTCAAACCACACATCAACCCTTTCTCATCAAGCGGGTAGCTACTCTGTGTGTGTGTGCGCATCAGCTGTAGACCAAACGTGTACTTGTGGTGCTTCCCAGTGTGGAGCAGACTTAATTGAACAGCCAAGCACGAAGAAGTGCAATTGATTTTCTGTAGTCTGAAGATACAGGGCAGTGGTTGGAGAAGCAATGCGAACCTTGTCTGAGGAAGGATTATTCAATCTATATTAGACTGAGATGAAAAAACGATTGACAAGTATCCAATACAAGTTCAGCATACAGATTTTGTAATTGCCATGTATAAAGTATTTTTGATGATGTCCATAAATGTATATAGAAAAAGACTAAAGAAAAGAAGTTGTGACGATTTACCAATAATAGCATACAGACTCTAGTCAGGTTTTAATTCAAATGAATAATTTGTTTCAGTGTAAGCGGGACAGGTCCCATACAAGAATGAAGTCATTGGATCAAACACTTCACACTACGGGGTTACATGGCAGTTTGCAAACAGGGTGTCTTGTTCTGGCAGATGCAAGAGGCTTAACGAGCCTATGGTTTTGTCTGATAAGGAAGTTATTGATGAGTGGAGGAAAGGAAGAAACGAATGAGTGAGTAGAGGCTAAAAGTGACTGAAAGAAATAGGATGGAAAAAGTAATATATCTGCATGAAAAAGAGGAATCATGATCAGAATGACTGGTCAAATGATGGAAAGCACAGAATCAAAGCTGGGGAAATATTGGAGGAAGAACCATGTGACTGGGGTTAGGAACTTTTTAGGGAAAGAAATTTCAACCTAGCATGTGAGGCATGTGGTGAGAACAGAGATCTTGGGTGGTCTGGGGGTAGGAAGTGGAGAAGCGATGGTGGAGCTGTGGATGTGGTTAACGGTGAGGTCCTCGGTGCCCCATGGAAAGCACCACCACCATGGTGGGAAGGTCCTGCTATCACATGTTGCTCTGACTGCTTCTTGCTAAACCCCTCAGTGCTTTCAAACCCTGGTCTTGGTGTTTGTTTTCCACACCGACAAGCAGTCTTCCTGCTCTCCTCCAGACTCTGCAAATGGTCCACAGGTTTGTTAAGTGCAGTGACAAAAGCTGGACGCAGTAGTTGCTGATGGGATTTCCACCCCCCGGAATGTGGACATCCACCTCCTGTGCAGAGCTCCTGTAGGTTCAGAGACCCTTGGTGAATCCCGCTTTGAGCAGAGTGAGTGATTTGCTTCACCAAAACTTGAATTATCTTCTTTGTGACGTTGCTACTACCATCTCCAGTGTTTCAGTAGACCCTTTAGTGCACACTGAAAATGATTAGACATGTGTGCTTCCTTCTTTTTCTGCTATAATTTCTACTGTATTTCTGTATATTTTACTGTATTTCTACTATATTGACGATAATTTCATCATTTCTGATTGATTGTATTTAAGTAGTATTGAGGAGGAAAACACGGTACTTGGGCTCTCATAGTTGGTTTTACAACACTAAGCCTATGAACTAAATATCTTTCTGTCATGACAAACCATTAAAAGCTGCTGTATTTTATTAGAATGGATGGAAAAAAAAAAAAATCCCTGCATCCCTTTGGTCTTAAAATCACACTTTGATATTTTTTTTTTTTTTTGTCTGCATTATAAAAATGACCTTTTTTTCCGGAAGTAACTACATATTGACTGCTGATCTGCCTTGTCTGCTGAATGTATTTTGAGAAAGATATAGTTTTATTAGAAGCAGCGAAAGTAAGAGCAAGAAGCTTGGTGGAAGCTTTGCTAGAGACAGCCAGCTCTGCAGGAAGAGAATGGCAGATCTTGGTTTAGGACTAGGAAAATATAACTTTTAATTTATTTTCCTGAGCTCTTATTTTTTCAAAGAAAGCTAGGTATTGCTTTGCAGAAAAGCAGTATTCAATGTCCTGAAAACACGCCTTAGTATTTAAAGACTGACCATAGATGAGACATTTTTGCAGGCGTCTGTTGCGCCTTTCCGTGGGCTGGGGTGCATACGGGCTGCACGTCCGCAGCGAGGTTTTCTGTCTGGCAGCTCCGCAGAAGCGCGTGTGGCTCCGGGGAGCCGCATCCCTGAAGCCCTTTTCCTGAGCCGTGGTTTGCTTTGCAGCTCTGTCAGCCTTTGCTGAACACGCTCCAGGATATTAATATTCCAACTATTAAACCGTTGAAGTCGACCAGTGAGTTAATGACATTAAAGGTTACTTTTAAAACCCGCAGTGAGTCTCTCCTGAGGGCTCTCCCGGGAAAAAAAGCGGCACCGTTCCGCAGCATCCCCCCCCCGAGAGAGTCCCTCGACTGAACTGAGAGAAAAGGGGATTGAATGTTTTCTTTAAGTTGATGTCTTTGAGAGTAGCTCTGGTGCCAGCTACTTGAACAAAAGCAGAGGTGCTGGAGGTGAGATCTGAATAACCAGCTTTAGCTGCTGCTCTGGAGCCCGGCTTCAGCCCCTCTGCCTGCGCTGGCAAAGCGCGGCTTGCCGAGGCGGGACACGCCGCGTGGACGCTGGTTGCGGGGGCTGCGTGAGAAACACGGGGGGCAATAGGGTTGGATGAATTGAAATAGCTTCTGACTCTGCCTCTTCCCAAAACCCAGCCTGGATTGAACTATTAAAAGAAAAAAAAAAACCAAACCCGCAGTTTTTGAGGGTTTTTTG
>NW_010545786.1:20415-20672 GCF_000687285.1 Phaethon lepturus
GCTGAAGAGAGCCGAACACGCGGTCTAATCCCAGCCGATTCATTTCTTGTAAAAGCCATAGTTAGCACATGCAGCTCACCAATACCAACTTTACAGAGTTTAAGGACTTAAAGGAATTAGAAAAGGATTAAATATTTATATATACTATATATATAAGCCATAGTTAGCACATGCAGCTCACCAATACCAACTTTACAGAGTTTAAGGACTTAAAGGAATTAGAAAAGGATTAAATATTTATATATACTATATATATA
>NW_010545787.1:0-28401 GCF_000687285.1 Phaethon lepturus
GTGGTGGAGTCACCATCTCTGGAGGTGTTCATAAAATGTGTGGACATGACACTTTGGGACATGGTTTATTGGGTATGGTGGTCAACATGTTCTGCCATCTCCATATTTTGGCTGACAGGCATAACTCAACAAAAATAAATCTAAAACTAAAATTCCCATAGCTGCATGAATCAGGATGACATCCTATAACTTTTTGGTCTGCATGGAGCATCACATTTTAAAATCCAGGCACAAGATAACAAGAGCTTGAATCATACGGAGAAACCAATTGAAGACAACTGAATCATTTGTTCTCAGCTTTTCTGGAATACACTCTACTCATCATTTAAAAATCATGTAATGCCAAATCTGAGGTGAGAGATTTCTTGTGAACTGTTTGATTTTGAATACCATGTGCTGGTACTTCCAGTTGCCTTGTCTTTGAGATCAGAATTATCTCTTCAAACTATTTTTATACAGCTTAATGAAGCAATAGACTGGTTTGTAACATAGGCTAGTAGACAATGTCAGTAAATAAACAAGTAAATAAGAATGTACTTTTTGGTGGGCGCAACACCCAGAAGGCATTGGCTTAATTAATGAATGAATGAACAGCTATTTTTAAGCTAATTAAAATGGTATGGAAAACACTGATTAGCTCAAATTTAATAAGATAAATGCCATATAAAATCAATGAAGGGACTTTATGCACCTGAATTTAAATTCATAATCAGCAGCTCATCAACAACACCTAAAAATGTTTTGCAGCACAAATGTCAGTACATTTGTAACCATAAATGTACCATGGTTAATCACATTTGGTCTCCAAGATTAAACCTGTATGTCTCACAGGGCTGTTTTAAATACATGGCAAAGTCCAAGGTAGGAATGAGATTGCTCTGTCAATGCTTTTTGATATGCAGAAATTCAGCTCAGGTCCCTACTGACTGGACATCTATAGAATTCATAAGTGTTGGCATTCAAAACAGTTTTATTCATCTGCCTTTAAAATGTTGGAAACTTTTTGATGGGAAATAGCTCATTTAAAATGTGACTTTGCCAAACTTGTCTCTTTAATATTGGGAATATAGAGAAAGGTGTCATTTCTGTTGTACTGGGGGAGGAAATTTTTTTGTTTGATTCTTCCAGAAATGCAATTGAAGCACTTATTCCCTGGCATTTGCTGTGTCAGAAATTAATGGAGGTTCATCTAATTGAACAGGGCCTTCCTTTTACCATATACTTTATTTTTCTGAAAATATAAGAACTTCACCAGCATCTACAAGTTTTAGAATAATTTAATAAAGTAAACCCAGATGGAATCTCACACTCAAAAGCTGTAAATATAATTTTTAGCATCCAAATATAAGTTTGTAGTTCTGGCAGTGGTAGTAATATCAGAAATTTGAGTATGATAGCTCTATGAAAAAAGACTTTACAGTGCTTGGCTTTTAATAACACCCCTTACCACATATATCCTATCACTCTTCACTCTAAACCCAGCCATTAAAAGATCCCAAAGTAGCTTAAAAATAAAATCAACAATAAAATACAGAAAAGATATAATACGTTCATATTCTGGAGCTGTTGACAATAATTATCAATGCATTGAGTTCTTATTTCTGAACCAAAATCTGACCCTACATGAGAAATTTCTCTGTGACTGGCCCCAGATATTAAAATGATTTACTGCAGGATAAACCTCACTGTCATCTATTTGAAGTGAAACTGTGCAATTCAAAATAACCCAGCCCATAATAAACCCACATTTTTATGTTTCCAGAAGTCATAGATGAGGAAGGGATCAGAAAAATGAAAATTATGTTAAAAAAATGCCAGTTCAACTTTTTTATAATGAATAGGGAGTGGCCAGATACCATGGTGACAGTAACATACTAAGAAATTGAACCAAAACAGAGAAAAACAGAAAAATTAAAAATGCCAGTAGGAAAAAATATCATTATTTTAAAAATACATTAAGTTACTTGCAGAGCATGACTAGGAAAAAGTCTAATATCCAAATAGCTGCTTTGTTATTAGGAGTTTTCACATTAATCTTAAATGACTTCATGCTCCAAAATATTGTTTAGGCCTAAATCTGTCAATCATGTGAAGAGCTTGCAATGCCCTTTAGCACATCGTCAAACAGCCTTCAGTAACACTTTCACTTTCTGTCAGAAACCATGAAAAAATAGTCCTTTCGGAGGATACTGTGGACATTATGAAGCCAGTCATTTGGGATAAGTACTGTGCCACGGCGGTCAGTTTTCCAGCTTCATTGGCTACAGGACAAAATAGGATAGAGACAATTCTCTGGTGCTGAGACCTGCTGGCATGGCTTATGCAAGACAGTCAACCTTACGGACACAAGGGACTGCATCCTGGGAAGGCACCTGTGCCTGAACTAAGTCCTCTCAGGTTGATGTTGTCCATGTTCTCTTTCTTTTCTCACTATTCCTAAAGGTTTTTTTAAAGTCTTGGAGTTAGGGATGTGTTTCTTTAGGAAGATACTTTACAGGTCTTTTGCATGAAGCTATTAGGGTGTGCAGAAGTTCACAGTGTGCTATAACTGTTATTGCACAGAAAACTGTGCACTTTCTGACTGATTTCTGGACAGCACATGGTACCAAAGGTAAAATAAATTGCGCTGGTACACTCAAGAGAAGAATACAGTAATTCACTTTGAAAATGCAAGGAAGGCATCGAAGTTAAATCTGCACTTCATTCCATAACTGTAAATAATGACCATCAGTAAGAAGAGTGAAAAAACTTTCTTAAATATTCAGCTGATTTTCATTGCTTTTTGTTAATTCAGAGGATACTTTTGAAATGGTATTAGAAATGTTTGAGCAGTGGTTGTCTACAAGTGATTATGACAGTTGTGAGCAAAATTTTTCCTCCTTTTATTTTTTAGTAATGATAGAAAAATCAGAAGATAGAAAAGGCCATGAAAGGTCTTAGATGAAAATGCTTATAATATTACAAATTTTGCAGTTTGGGAGGACTTAGTGAGTCTTTGCTTGTTATAATTGTTAGCACTGAAGCAAGTAACTGCATCTTCAAAAATATACAAAATAACAGTCATTAGAGGAAAGAGCATGTAATGAAGGAACAGGCACTACAGTGTCTCATTTAGGTCGAAAATGATTTTTTCTTTTAACTAGAATTCTCCTTTTCTATTTCAGCCCAGATCTCTTAATAGAAATGTTGTAACCGAGTTTTGGGAAAAAAACCCAGACTACTGGAAGATACAGAATATAGCCTCAACAGAACCATTAGAACTTATCTAACAGAGAAATTAGCAAGTGATGCTCAAAAGAAGATAATTGTCTGACACTATGGATGTTATGAAATAGCCATAGCTTTACAGTGAAAGATTTGAGGCTGAAAAGTAAATGGATTCACTGTCAGTTTGAAAACAAAAGCAAATATCACAAATCAGTTTGATTCCTGGCATTGGGAAAAGCTTCAAGAACTCAGTGGACTACCACACTCTGCCGGAGCCAACATATCATACACAGCAGGGATGGAAAGGATGGTAACAATATCTCTGGATTGGATGAATTCCTTATGAAATCATTGGACAGGTGGAGGTGAACAGACCATCAGCCTGACGTAAACAGGTTATTTAATAATTTTCAGCCAGGCAAAGTTAGATAAGCAAGTATGATATCTGAAACAGAAGTAACAAGAACAAAAGAAGAACAGTAGAAAATCAAGGTGAGACAAGGAACTAGAGCTTATATTGGGTAGCTCAGGGATGTTCCCTCTGGGCTGAAATTTTAGAATAAAATACCATTGGTTTTGTGGTTTGTAACATGTAGAGGGGAATTCAGAAAATCAAGTTGTTCATATTTGTTATTCATTGGGATTAATAAAAATTTTATCATGTCTTGATGTCCTTTTCAATTTATAATTTGTTTATTTCTCAATTATTCCTTAGTGCTAGAAAAAAAAGAAAGCATTTATTTCAGCACAAATATTTCAGCAGTGACTTTGACTAATCAACTCCCTTATAAGAAACACTTTCAGATCAGTTTTCCACTGGGTATATTTATCCCATGCACCTTTGGGAGTGTAGGATTCCCAGTGCTATTTTTTGCCCTCTCTTGCAAGATTGTGCTTCTTTGTCAGAAGCTCCTGTTTCACGAGTGCAATTTCTTGTTGTTCCAAAGGGACATGGAAAAACTAGCCAGCAAATTCTATAAATGACTCACATTCAAACTGGAGGCAAATAAAGTAATCTTTTCTACTACAGTGGCTACTAGTATACAATTTTTCTGTCATTATCACCAGGGTAAATTGTTTGTGTCTCCACTGAATTCAGTTTGATCTCCCTGGAATTAAAGCAGTGTAACAGAAAACCTGTTATCCTCCACTTAATACAGTCTGAACTTTGATTTCTGTGAAGTACAATATTTTTAACTCTCTCAGAAACCGTAGGGGGTCCATATTCATTTATTCACCTAACAGCTTGTGAAAAACTAATAATCCGAAGCATCATAGCTAAAGGTAACCAGTGAGTGTAGGGCTGCATCCTGCAGTCACTTCAAAACCAAAGATCCCAAGGTTCCTAAGTCTTAAAACACACCGCATCCTTACAGAATGAGGAAAAGTAGATCTAACTGCCTTTGGAAGACTGTTAACTTTCTCCTAAGCCATGACTGCTTCTGTACCCACTTCTGCCCTATGGTAAATATGAATTAGTTTTCCTCACTTTATTAAAATGTAGCTGCCTTGTAGCTGCCTTGGGGTATTAGTGTGCTAGCAGCTTCATGCTAGATAACCTCACTTGTTGCCCGACTCCTTGTTTGAGCAGTCAGCCCTTCAGTTACTCTGTACGGCAACAGGTCTTCTTACGAGCAATTCAGGAGCTATGCCGGAAAGGCAGTTTAGTTTTGGACCGCATGCCACTGTGCAAACAGCTACACTCCTTGCTCGTGACAGCCTGCAGCACATTACTGAGCAGCACCCGCTTGAGAGACACCCTGGGCTGACTGTGTATCAACCTTGTGCCAGTGCTCAGTCAATCGTTGTCTTTGTTGTTGGGAGGATGAGAAATCAAGCAGTATTCAGGAAAGCCACAGTGTGCCTTCGGCACTGATCTTTAAATCCCTGATGTTTTGTTTAGATGAGAGGATAACCTCAATTTGTGCAGCCCACTCATCAATATTATCAGGGAATAAAGGCACTGTCTTAAATACAAATCTGTATGTGCAAGAGATCAGAAGCCTTAGGAGACAGTCTCACGCTTGGTGGAGATGCAGTGGGCTGGAATTCAAAGGCTGGTTATTTTCCATTCACCCTTGATTTGATGAATTGCAATGTCATTTAGCAGCATACAGATTTATGAGTTGTTGTTAGACTCCCCCATCTGATGTTATTAATTTGTATTGATAACTGAAACCTTCATGCACCTCTCAGCCCTAGAACATAGAGAACCTTGAAATGATAATGATACCCCAGGCTACATTTTCATTGAGAGCTGGGAATGTGGTGTCCACTGTTCTTTGTCGTTGCTTACATACTGACTGTATAACTCCAATACAACTACAAGGGTCCCTTAGCAACAGCAGGTTCTCTCCTGTTTTTTGCAGACAGAAACAGCCTGAGAAGTGGTAAAAAGGTGGCAAAGCAGGAGATCTTAGGGCATCCTGGCTGAGTGACATCCCATGATTCCTGTAAGTTGATGCTGGCTCTGAATCACACAGAATCACAGAATCACTAGGTTGGAAAGGACCTTCAAGATCATCAAGTCCAACCATTAATCCAGCGCCACCATGTTCCCTAAACCATGTCCTGAAACGCCACATCCACACGTTTTTGAACACTTCCAGAGATGGCGACTCCACCACCTCCCTGGGCAGAAGTGTGCTCTTCTCAGCTCTCTTACTTGAGGCCAATTATACGCTGATGCTGAACTCAAAATTGTTAGTAGCTGGTATCAATGGTTTGTATTCTCATAAGACTACAACACCTGGGTGCAGTATTTTCTCTGAACTACTTTATTCCTCCCTCCCTGTACCTCCCTCTCCTACCCCATCCCTTCACTCCTGGCTACCACTAATTTCAGCTCTAGGGAGGAATTGGCTCCCTCCGCAGCATTGTGCCTTTTGCACTGACAGGCAGCCTCCCGCAGCCGGAACCCTTTCAGCCATTATTCCTCTTCCAGCTTTTCACTTCCTATTGGTATCACTACATCATATCACCCTGCAAAAACACTGTTTTTCCAAGATCCATTCGCATTCCCTAAGCAGCTCCCTACCAGACACACATCAGCGTGAACTGCTTTGTACTCAAAAATTGAGTTTCCTAATACTGGGAACAAGCTCTTGAGAAAGATGACAAAGTATAAACATACAACACAGTAGAGGTGACTGATTCATGAACTGCGTAGAAACAAGAAGCACTGAAATGATTATCCATCAGACATCCTGGGGACATCTCATCCTGCGATCACCTGTGGTTTGACCGCTACAGCTCAGAACGGGGCATATTTGCTTCTCAGCAAAATCTCTCTATCATATTTTCCCATCCATTTTTTAGGGAAAAGTGATGGTATAATGTGACAAATCAGAGATTGGACAAGGTTTTGTCATTTATTGGTTAAGTCTCAATGAACTGGAGTGATTCTGCAAAGCCGTTTCTGCTTATTCTGTCTTAAACTTTGTGCTGTTTTATTCTGAGCATTTAAACATACCAAAACTGTGTACAAAACAGCTTTCCTATCCAGTGAAAGTTTCTACGATTATAAAAAAAGTATTCTCATTTCATGCAGAAAATCATAGGATTTCAGGTATGACTGTATGCCACTGAGAAATAGCTCAGAACTGTAGACCAGAAATTTGATCTGAAGTATTATTCTTTCTTCTACTTCTGAGCTGATAAATATTTAAATCTCTACCTAAAATGCAGAGTTCTGAGAGAAAAATGAAATTTAACCTACTAATAACTTCAGAGTTTTATAACCATATGAGTAAAAAGATGGATTTACCATCCCTTTTATCACATCTCTTTTCCATTCCATTTTCTGGAAAACACAAAACAGAAAAAAACTTTCTAGGCACTTTTCAGTAGAAAAGATAAAATATTGGAGAATTTGAACTTGAAAAATATTTTCCCTAGTAACATAATGCTTACTATTATTATATGAAGAAACAAAAAAGACTTTTTTTTTCTGATCAGAAAAAGCTGACACTCATGAGTTACAATTCTCCACAAGCAGAGCATATCCCAGGGGAAATTCTCAGTTCTAAGACATTTATTTCTTTTGGATCATGAAAAAAAACAGAAAACTCATAATTTTTTAACAAACAAATATATTCCAGAAGAGTTTACTTGTATTAAAACAATGCTATTGCACCTTGGCAAGTTTCTTGAATTTTTACATTAATCTAAGGCCAAAGGTTTTGCCCCATTTCATATATCATGCATCTGCTATTTGCATCATGTTATAATAGAACGTGGCATTATTACTAGGAGATTATTAAAACTAAATATTTTATTTAGAATACTGAAGGTGCAATTAAAGTTCTTCTAGATTATTTTACTATTACTATTGAATATGGTGATTACTAACATGTTACCACAGAAAACAACTCCTACATAAAATCAGAGAAAAACTTACAATTTCTCAAACGACTAGCAGTTAAAACTTAAAACTCTATTAAAAATAAGTTATTGAATGCTTTAACTGTAAGAAAACATAAGAACTCATCGGAGGTGCCATTGGAGGACAGTGCGTTCAAGACTGTAAGGGGCTAAACTATGTTAAGAACTGTTTCCAATGGTTTTATAGGGATATTTCTGCAGATTCAATCTTCTATTTCCAACATGGTTGCTTTGCCTCTTTTTTCTTTAGTTATGGCATTTCTTTATCTTCTGGGAAGGAATCAGTAAAGCTGACAGGCTAGTGCCTTTTCTTAGCTCTCCTGAAGGACCTGATGATTTTATTTCTTGTCTCAACACATTTGAAATCAAATTAACAGTAATTGACTGACAAAGATGATAGGCACTGAACTTCATCTCAGAGAAAATCTACATTACTAGTGTTTAAAAGAGCAAAACAGAGCACCTGAAAGTCTTCTAGACATAGAGGCTGCCTGATGCTCTCTGCTGTGTGCTGGTCCAAGCGTATCTCTGGAAGAGTTGGCCAAATGTATTACCAATGGCATTTAGTGGCTACAGCTCATACTGTGCTTTACTGTCACAATACTCCTCCCCTTAAACTCACTATTGCAGCTTTGTGATATGGGGGAATGTTCAAGATCCTGATTTTCTGATCAGATCCAAATTTTGTGCATTTCAGAAAGCCACTGCCTTTATACATATAATTGTGTGTTGAAACCAAAGGTGAAATGACTTAATCCATTTTGGCTCAGGCCTGTGCGTGGTAGATGTGGCAAAGGAACTTCCTCCCCATTCCCGTTACAGGTTGGATAAGTACTCCCCACCTTTTCCAATGAGAACACATATGGCTATAGGTGCCTGCAAGACAGGAGCCAGGGAATCATTAGGGCAACTAAGAAACATTGGCACCGAATCAGGCATTCAACAGAACTTCAAAGGAATCAGGAAACAATGAGGAATAACAAACCAGTTTGGTGTATTTTACGAGCTGCAATTCAGGAGAGCAAGCAAAACCTATTCTTAAACCTACTATGCACAATTATGGTTTCAAGGAAAAATATGCCTGGCAAGCTTCCTTACAATGCTCAGCTGGAGCCCTACACCACCATCTGGTTTTTTAAAGCTCTTTAGGACTTAGAAGACACCCTTGTGTCTCAGGAGCTCAAATCTTGACCCAGCCCAAACGGACTTAAACCAGACTCTTCAAATGGCTGAGGGAGGAAGGTATTCTTTGCAAAAAATTCATGCAAAAAAGAAAATGCTTCTTTTAGCATTTTCTGCTAAATGCTAAAAGAAGCATTTAGCAGAAAACCTGAGATTGGCCTGACATCCTGGGCAGATTTAAACATACTGTTCCCTTATATTTTTGATATGATTCGAATGCCTAATAGAATAGCTCTTTTGAAAAATCCTATTAAGCAGCTTTTTTTCTATGTTAGGGAGTTAAATAAATTATAAATCTCTAATGCATTCATACAAGGCAAATTTTGACCTGTGTGTATCGCAGCATCTTTATAAAAGCTGAATATACTGCCACACCTACTGCTCTGTCTAGTTATTCAGAAGGGATTCAACCCAAAGCTCCCCAGGGTTTATTTATACTGCACATAATTGCTTCATACAAGCTGCAAGCCACCAGCAGAATCTGATCCTGTGAAATTGCATTAGTGGATAAAATTACGTTTTTACTCATCTCAAAAAACAAAGAAAATAAATACGACAGGGAAAAATACACAGCATGACCTGAGTCAGCCTTCTAGTTGTGCAAGAGAGCTCTCTTTCATTTAAAGGTTCTTATCTTGCAACTTTCCAAAAGCATGTCCATGTGGACTTTCCTATGCTTGCATAAATATGAGAATAAAATCTGAAAAGCTTATATTCTCAATATTGAATACAGAGCAAAGGGTTACTGTTGTCATCATTTAGAGATGGCAGAGGTAAAGTCTCAATTAAAAAAAAAAAGGAGATGAGATAACTCACATAAAGGCAAAACCATGGTTACTTCATATACATACTATACTGTAGGCATCTGTTTAGCATATTCACCCTTGAAAAAATAGGAAGAGGTTTTGTAGAAGCCTTTTAAACAGCACTGTGCACAGCCAGCCCTGGTGTGAGCAGCATGAGCCTTGCAACACCCCCTCTCTGGCACTGTGCCTTGCCCGGGGTACTGAGGGAAGGCAGCGCCTGGCTGGTGTACAGCCCAGATCACCTCCTTCCAGATAACCGAGGCTGTAAGTACATTAGTGTTTTGGTTTGGAGTAGAAGCAAGGTCAGGAAGCCAATCACCCTTATTTCGTATTAATTCAGTTAGCATAGCAGTTTTGATATATTTAAACTAAGTTCATTTTGAAAGCAGCTATACCAGAGACTCTACTTCAACTACACATCAAACACACTCCAAATCTCAGTGGAAACACAAGGATTTGAACTAGTCATTGGTAAGTTGAATCAGCTCTCAGCCACATGCATGGTGAGAATGTTTGGTTCTGATTAAATTCATTCTGAATTAAACCCCCCAAACCATATATACTGCAGATGTAGGGTCCAGCTGCCTCACTCTTCTGATCTGCTCTTAGTGTGCTAAAGCAGTTCCTACTGTAGATATAGCCAGAGCTGATTCTGGATCACTCAGAGGAGTAGGATCAACTATATCTAGGTAATTTCTGTCAGAGTATGTTTAAAATATTCCTACAAACTCTACAGCCTCCATGGGCTTGTCTTATTCCTGTCTTCTGTTATTGTCCCTATTTTTTGTAACTTCTACGATGAGTCATTCCCATATTCAAATCTGTTATTTCTTTCCACCATGCACATGGAAAACAAATTATTCATCTCTTCTTTATTGGAGGTTTCTACATACTTGAAAATTGTTAGCATGCCTGTCTCCCCCATAGTTTTCACCTTGTTATTCTGCACAAGCCCAGTCTGTGTAGTCTTCCTTAAGAGAAGTAAATTAAGAAGAAAGACTCCAACAGATTCAAGAGTTGAACCCATTTCTCTAAGTCTCGGTCCAATGCTTTAATCACAAAGCTGTCCTTCCTTCCTGACATGGTGACTGCCTTGCAAGGTCATTGTGTTCAGATTACAAGTAATTTTAATTTTTCATGTGAAAAATTGATGAGGCTTCACAGGAAGCATTTATATTTGAAATATTCAAAGTAATTTTTTTTAGGTTTTTAAACTGATCTTCACAAACATCCTGCTTCAGAAAAAAAAAAACAAAACAAGAAAACCCAAAACATAATATTTGAACTGAAAAATTGAAACAATATATTTTTAGTCAGTTTGCAAGGTTTTTTTTCTAACCAGAAAATATTTCAGTTTTGTCAAAGACTCAAAAACTTGAAGATATTTTTTCATTAAAATATTTTTTCATTAAAATAACCCTCAATCTTCTAATCTGGAACTTTTAAACTGCATTTTCTGATAACTGGCTACTATTAATCTTTCTGTTTTAAATTATTTTTGCTTTAATGGCTTTATCAAAATACATTTCATATTATAGGCAGAGATACTCATGCAGTGGGTTTGACTTTGGACGTCTACATTAACATTACAATGGAAATTAGAGTTTGACCAGCTGTTTATATGCCCTGCTCTTTGTCATTTATCAAACTTTGCTCAATCAGATGAGAAAAGACACATGGTATAGAGTTCCCAAGCTCTGAAATATAAAAGAGGAGCTACAACTGAGGAAATCAAAGTGTAAGAAAGTGGAAAGTGTAAGAAAGTGGGAAGTGTAAGACAGAGGAAATAAAACCTAGAATTTGAATTTCAATTATCAAAACAATTTACTAATTAAATTATGTCTGGTTATCAAGTGAAACATTTCTTGAATTAAAAACAGGCATCAACATAGGGTATTTGAAAGACACAAAGCCTGTTATAACTGGCGCAAGCATAGCAGAGAAAAATGTGATTCCCGAAGACAACTGACCAGAGTGTTTGAGGACTGAAAATAAGTTAGAAGCCATGTAAACTCAGTATGTAACAGCTAAGTTTTTCTAAATTCTGCAGATTTTCTTGTCTTCTATTTTAACAAATATGCTAAGGAAAATGCACAGGTCTTAAGCTATAGGTTGGCTAGAAGCTTGCATTTTTCTGATTTTTTTTTCAGACCAGGAGAACAAAAAAGCCCCTTTGGATTGAAGACATCGTCACAGACAATTTGTCTGGCAGTTCTCATTTTTCAAGCCAATCTCAGAGCTCCACAGTAAAGTATAGATACAGAGATGACCTTGTGAGCTGCGTGATGTCCCCTTAAATGTTCTGTTTGAGCAAACATCCCAAAGTGCACATCCATGTGGGCTGCTTTCCTGTTTTGTAATACAAGTCCTCAAGGGAAAGTCAGCAGCGACCACTCAGACAAACGTCACCGACCATATCAGGATTCACAACATGTCAAGCCCAGCACCAGCTTGCACTCCATACCCTTGGAGTTGCTTGCTGTCGTTGCCTGATGGGAGCTGCTCCTGAATCATGGTTTGTCCCTGAAGGTCCACAGTGTGTACCATTCCCATTGGCCCTTGTCCATGAGAAGATACTGACCTGCGACTCATTGGGTCAGAAATGCAAGCTAGTCTGATCTGCGAGAAGTGTCCTTTGCCTTATTTAGGTTTACGGTTTGGGATAAATAAGTGCTTTGGGGTTGTTAGGTTGTGTTTTCATGCTGACCTAGGAGGTGACCAGGAAGCAGACAGTGACTCAGACATTGTCTCATCAGCATCCTCCTGGGTCTGAGGTGGGAGGAACACTCCCCTCAGGAGCACTTCTATTCCTAAAGGGACTGTCTCCTATCCAGAGAGAAAGATGTAGAGACAAGTTTGCAGAAAGTATGTTTCCCCCATGCACAATGTAAGTAGTGTATACAGTCCAAGGAGGGGATGTATTTCTGCATTTGCCTGTGTAAATTAAGCCACAAGTCACTCCTTTTCTCCTATTAGAATAGCTGTTAACCACTCTCATGTTTGTCTCTTATGATGCCATCATTTGTGCCTCACATTTCTTCGGAGCTAAAAGGTTTAAGAAACACAAATCTGTGGTAATAAGTATGTCATTTATTTCTTTCTACTTGGAAGATCCATAAATTCATGTCTTTCCACCCCCCTCTGGAATCTCTAACCGCAAGCAAGTTAAATAAGGCATTTAGAATTGGTTTAATTACTGCTGAAACTGAGGGGAAAAGGTTAAGAATAGAGCTCATGCTGAAATTTTCTTTCAGTGCTTTTAAACTGAATTTCTATTCTATTTTTACTCACTCTTTTTGTTTCTGCTTCAGCTTCTTATAATTATGGTGCTTTTTGCAAGGCATAAATAAAAGCTCTTAGTACACATGGCAACGACTCTGTGTGAGAATAACTGACATTCAAGGGTTTTAATGTTTTCTTTCTTGCTACCAATTCAAAAGCATATCACCATCCACTTTACCACAATTAAACACCCTCACTAAGGTCTGATTGCAGTGGATTAACAAAACTGCTTCTAACCAGAGCTCAGCCATGGCCTTACTCCATTTGTGTGCTGTGCTCACCTATGTTCCTCCACAGTCAAGTCTCATTTCTCAGCTTTTTAACTTACATGAGCACTGAAATCTACTTCAGAAACCACACTAACACAACAAAGTCTAGCTAGGCCTATTCCATTTTGTTCTTTTTTATTGAATTGAGCCTCAAAATTGGCAGTTGCATAAGAATACGTGACTAGACTGTCACATTGCGGAAGCCTCTTTGGTATGCATCTCACATCTTCCCCAGGCTTTCTATCACTTAGCGCTGACAGCATGAATGGATGCAAAGATTTACTGACTGACACTGCAAAGTTGCCATTGTCAGGAGAGGCAGACACCCTAATGATGTGCAGTGTTGCTGAACCTAAAAGGGAGAAAGAAGGGAGAAAGAGAGAGAGACATTGTTTCCATGGCTACACAATAATACTTCGTCTATACCTCTTCTTCTTATTGCCTTTCCATCTGTGTCCATTCTGCAGATACCAGCTGATTACGTCTCATTAAAATATTTGATGACTCCCAAGTTATTAACTAGCGAAGGTTGAAATAGGATTCTGCCTTGCTGTAAATATAACTCATACAGTAATCTTGAAAAATATTATATAAAGCAAATAATATCACTCTGTACCTAATTTAGCTCTATGTATATCAAGACACCTTGGAGTCTATTGCAGTATCATGTCTCAGTAGTGAGTTGTCTGCTCCAGTCTTCCTTGCAATGTATGCTGCTCATTGCAACAGGGCACTGAACCACAGAGGTTCTTGGGCTCTATCTTTAAGCATCTGGTAGTAATATTACTGACACCCGAAATACAGAAACAATAAAATTAAAGTAATTCACCTGTTTGAGTCTCAGCCCTCTAAACAACTCGTACTGTTCACTTCCAAGTATTACGTAACCCCCAAAAATCTATAGGTACCAGTGTCTAAATTGAGTCAACGGGGTATTTCAATGTGCTCTTCAGGAGAACCTCTTTCCTGTAGAGCTCAGGTGAGCTGAAACAATTTTCTAGAGCCAACTTCACACTTCTGAATGGTAAAACCAAGTTGCGGTACACAAATTTGGTGATCTGACTTAGACATGTACCTTCCAAAACTGTTCAGTAACCTCTTGCCTACCACTCGCAGTCACTATTGGCCATCTTACTGTACTATAAACAGTACTGCGGCAACTGGAACAACTATAGACTTGCAGAATCAATAGTATGAAACAGAGTAGCAGATTAAAGCAGATGGAAAGCTATAAACATGGGCGGCAGGGGTATCCAAATAAAGCATCTTCACATTTTGAAGGTGAAGGTGACTCATTTAGAGATTTTGCCTTTTGTGCAGTTCTTTACTGCGAAGTCCTTTTACATGATTCAAAGGATTTGAGTAAGTTTAGCAGTATCTTCTGGATTATTCTTTCTTTGTTTAGTTGCAGTCCTCTAGAGGCAATGGCATCCATTCCACCGACCTCAGTAGATTCGGGGAGGTTATAACTAATCATTGTAAATTAAATAGTTTAAGTAGAGTTAAGTCATTTGCAGTATGTATATACTCTCTTTCTTATTACGTTGCTTTATACTAAATGACTAGTCTTGTTTCCAGAAATTTAATGAGATAAGGATGTTTGTACATAGAAGATATAAATCAACGTTAGGCTGAAAATGTCAAGATGTAAAATAAGTGAAAAGACTTGAAGAATGTCTGCTGGAGATTATGCATACATTTACAACACAATTTCCTTTAAAGCCACTGGGAAATTCTCCTGTCATAAGGGCCAGAGACCTGCAGTTTTGCTACAAGATATGATTAATCTTTAATGAAAGTATTTGTGGCACAGAAATACAAATGTCCCAAGAGCTGCAGACATAAGACTTGCTATTCATTTCCCTGCTAAGCAAAATGAACTTTTTTAGGCTTGCTTCTACAACTCTTACTGGTGCTGTGTAGGCCTTTACCTCAAGTGAATCATCTCTGCATACAGTGAATCATCTTATATGTGAGAGCTTTTTAGGGGCTTTTTAGTTGTGTACTCCCTGTGTTGAGAAAGACATGAATAATTGCTGAATAGATGTCTGAAAAAAACATTGCATGTCCTGAACTTCACCATGCTTTTATGGCAGTGAACATATTAAAAAAAATCTGTCCCTGAATCTCCAAGTGAGAAGATGGCGACATCCTGCAGTGATCCCTGCCTCCATTTGATTAGCCAAACAAATCATAAGCATGGTATGCATTTTTTAGCTGGTGTAGAATTTATATACATAATTTGCAAATCAACATTCAGGCTTGTAAAGACATCCTGCATGGTATTTTGAGTTGTGCTATGCAGGTTTATGAGCAGTAAGACCATGAGAGTAACAGCAAAATTGGTCTCTGACTGGAATCAGCTCCTTAGGCAGAATAAGGAGATAGGCTTTGGAGTTGGGCTTAGAGCCTCAGCTGAGACTATTTGCACAATGTTTTTTACTCCCTCTGCTCTAAGAAATATATATGAATTTAAACAACTTGCATTTCCAATACACATATGTGTAAAATGACCTTCTCTATATGGAAAGCTGACCTGAGAAGCCCCATGACTCTATGTTGCTCAGCTCCCACGTACACCAAAAAACATTACAGCATGCTTCCATCTTTACAAACAGCATGAAAAAAATCTTATTTTAACCTCATATGGATGTCCTCATTAAACAAACTACAAAATACAATGGACAGCATTAAATCTTTTAATGTTTTCAGCAGAATTTTCAAAAGTTCCTCAGAAAAAAAGGAACCGTACAGTCAGATTCACTTAATTTATCTTTAAACACCTAAAAATAGGTTTAAGGTGTGTTTCACCTGAGTGCTTTGGAAGATATAAGAACCTCTACATAGCAATTCATCTTACCTCTCTTAAGAAATCCTGGATCATGCCTTGGAAGTCCCCTCACTCTTCCTAGACAACAAATGAAACACAGATAACAACCTTAATGTAGGCATTTAATTTTAAGACAGATGAAGTTGACTGAGATATAACTCACATTCAGTTCCATTTAAGGGAAATATTATCTTCAACCCTATTGACATATTCCATAATACCAACCACTAGAAAGATGATCTGCAAGTCCCCAGAGCTCAAACGAACCTTAAGATCTTTCTTGAAGACAGGTACAAAGTGTGTTATCCAGGACTGCATGTATTGTTTGTATTTTCTGCAGGTAATTCAGGTATATGCTCATGTGATCAATCCCTGAAAGAAAGATATCTAACAACCCAAGGATTAAGGCGACTAGCAGAATTTAATGAAAGCAATCCCTATAAAGAAAGTACATTCAACATATTCAGCACATGCTTACAGCTGCAACTGGAAAAGATAGACATATGAGTAAGTTACCTTAATAGAAAACCGTGTACAATCCATATTTGGGATACAAGTGTCAGAGCAAAAACCTCATCTATGTTTCCAGCCTGAGGATGCTACATGTCTCCATAGCAAAGGGAAAAGATCCTAAGGGGATATATATCAAGCAAGAAACTAATTCATAGCTGTTTATTACTCTGTATGTACTTCAGAGGACTAGCCTGGAAGGAAAAAAACAACAAACAACCAAACAAAAAAATATTTCTCGTGAAGGGTTGAACTGTACATATCTTGCTGATAATGTTTTGGGGTTTTTTAATTGTTACTAATTAATCAGAGACTATCATTCAGTCCATTGCTGGCTGGATTTCTGCATTGCAGTACTGAAATTATAGCTGTACTGCTGATGCCTTAAAATAGGTCCGTAAGCCTCATTAACATCGTTCCCAAGTAATTATGTAAAATATTTCACGAATAAAAGAATGGCTTTTTGAGTCAAAGCCTTTAAGAAAATCAGTGCACATCAGAACGATGGAAGTGAAAGCAGTATCTAATGAAAAGAAATCTTTGTTTATGCCCTATAGCATCTTCACAGATAAAAGTTCGTTGACATATCTAGCATAAACCTAGCTTCAGCAAAGTCTGCTTTGTTAGCTTTGGAGAATTTGTCTTATTATTATGTAATATTAATTCTTCAGTTCTCTTTACCATTTGTACAGTCTCTGTTGAGAATCTTTTTTCCCTTTATTCTCCTGACATAATGACCAGTTTGTGAACCATCAAAATCCCAATAATCCAATGGCATCCAAACACTACACAGTTTATACCTGGAGTATTAGCTCTAGGGTATGTAACAACCTTTTCTCTTTGGGTGAAGTTTTTTTCTTGGCAGCTGCCAGGCTAAAACCAAAGGAAGAACTGATTTTTAATACATTCTTTGTCCTAAAAGGTTGACTTTCTCTTTAATTTTCCTGCTCCCGATACCATTTCTACATATGAAATTTAACTTTGATACTTTTCCATGCCATAGGGCTTGCTTAGTTTTAATTAACTATATTGAATTAAGTACAAATATGTTAGAATTTGAGCAAATATGCACTCAGTTTTGGATTTCAAATAATCAAGCTGGGAACACTGAATACTCTGATTTGGGTTCTGCTGATAATATATCCAGAATGGAAGTAAGCAAGCTCAAAGACAATTAACGTTGAGTCTCAGTACCCTTTCTCCTGGTGTCTTTCAGCCTGTGTGTTGCAAAACCTGAGATTCCTTCAGGATCATGACTCATCATGTAGAACATGGTTATTAGAATGGCCTGATTCAGACTAAAGGTCTACCCTGATTAAAAAGTTAACTAAGGCAGACCTGTGCTGAGTATAAATACAAAACAAGCACACATGGTACTTTTCCCTCAGATTTCCCTAGTCTGCTTTACAGCACGGGGATTTAAAATATTGAAGGTGGTTTCTATGCATTTAGTAAACCAAATGGATTTCTCTTTCAGGAAATTACTCCACCTCCCCTAGAACACATGCAAACTGTTGGAATTTCTATCTTTATTTATATTTAGAAAATCTGGACTATATTTTATCCATATCTCAGGTACTTTGGGTCACAAACATTGAAAATTACCATACAAAATAAGCAAAAAGTTTCATCCTCATCTTCTCTTCCAACTCTGTGCTTATTGGAGATTTGGATACAGTGCGCCATAGACACAAATGAAGATAAAGAGAAGGACAATGATAACTGTGCAGTTATGGCCACACTGACTTCACCACACGCTGTAAAACATAACAATGAGTTCGTAGGAATTCATGGATGGGCAAGGACCTTAGGAGTTCTATAGTCCAACCACCAGCTCAAAGCAGGGTCAGACCAGGTTGCTCAAGATTTCATCCCCACTCCAAAGATGGGGATGCCACAACCTCTTTGGGCAACCAGCTCCCCTTTCCTCCAGGGCAAAACGTTTTCACTTTTTGCTTCATTTTTAAAGTATGAGACCCTCCTGGTTCAATTTATGCCTATTTTTTCTTGATCTCCAGTTGGTGTCTGGCCCTGAAACTATATTATATAGTTTTGACTCACAGTCACAGTTATGGTCACCTTTAAAGCTACAGGCATGGAATGCTGCAAATCTTGTTTATTCTTAGGTAGAACCTGACAGCAAAATGATCATAGAATCATAGAAGAGTTTGGGTTGGAAGGGACCTTTAGAGGCCATCTAGTCTAACCTGCCTGCAGTGAGTGGGGACATTTTCAACTAGATCAGGTTGCTCAGAACCCCGTCCAACCTGACCTTCAATGTTTCTAGGGATGGGGCATCTACCACATCTCTGGGCAACCTGTGCCAGTGTCTCACCACCCTCATTGTCAAAAACTTCTTCCTTCTATCCAGTCTAAAAAAACATAATCATCTCCTCAGGAAAGATTCTGTTTTAATTTTATATTCTTACAATATGAAACAACGTGCTATTGTATAAAATGAAGTTAAAAAGAAAAAGGTTTCTTGTATTTTGTTCATGAAACGTAAGATGGTTAACCCTCATGATAACTGCTTTCTATGCAGATGCTGACAGGGCCAGCTCCAAGACGCATGTGGAGTTAACAGTCACCTTGATCAGCAGGCTATGGTGTATGCCAAAGAAATAGGGCTGCAGCGTGCCCACTCTCAGGCTAACTATCGCTGTCTGGAGCCTGGAGTAAGAGCTAGTGGCATCCCACAGGAAGAGCCACTGCCTCTAACTCTCTCATTCTACCCACCAACAGAAAGAAACAAGCCTCTCCAGGACCCTGCTCCCTCCCTCAGGTCTCTTCCTCCTCCTTTCTGTATCATTCCTCTTCTTCAGCCTGTGTGATCAGGCTCGGGATCCTCACCCCCGGAGCGGCAAGATTCTGTTTTGCAAGATTCGGTTTCGCTTGCACTGCTGACGGCTGTGAGTGAGCCAGTCCTATATGTAGGTCGTGGCTCTTCCCTTGCTCTGTTTATGGTGCTGACCTCAAGGTAACCTGAAAAGATTGTCGGGGTATGTAGAGGACTGATGTTTCTCTAAGAAAGGAGAGCAGATATAGAATACCTAATTAAAGTGAAATATGACAACTCAGAGTCCTAGACAAATCTAAAGCAGGAACTAAGATGACATCGTGTACTTTTTTAAGAACAGCAGTCAAACTAAATTTCATCCTGAATTTAAAGACACAAATTCTCGCATTTTAGAAGTGCCTATTTAAAGACCATTGTTCACCTTCTTTGACACTTTAATATTTGGCTTTATTTCTTATCTCTACCTTGCTTTAGTATGATAGTTGCTCTAAATAACAATGTTGTCCACTGGGAAGTCTATCAAGGAAAGAGATACAGTAAAGGTGTCCATCTTAATATCCTTATTTATTAACCTTAAAAACAAACCAAACTGAACACAAACAAAAAATGGCATAATTAATACAGTTTTGTCTGTGTAATGTAGGATTTATATGAGGGACATTTTCAGTCCTGTACTCGCCATGTTCTTTAAGAGTATAAATAATCTGCAGGATAAGTGTGTTTGCATTAGGAAGTCTTCCAAGCCTATGTAACCTACCTGTCTGCTCACAATGAAAATTTTTACTAGCAGCTAGTGCTAGTAAAAAAAAAACCCTTGGAAATACAGAATTTAAAATATAAAGCAATAGAGATACATATATATATAAATTATTGTAAACTAATTTGATAATAATACAATGAATGAGAAATTAGTAAATAATTGGGAAAACAGTGCTTTCAGAACAGAGTGAAACCAATCTCATGTAATTGCAGTTATCTAAGAATTTATTATATAGCTTCAGATAATCATTTCAGATTCTCTGCAATTAAAAGAAAGGGAGAGGGAATGGTGTCTTTGTCCTCAAACAAGTGGTGCCTCTGGAAACATCTTTTCCTCTCCAGATTAGAGAAGGACTAGATATAATAAACATAGGCTGGTGGGACAGGACTCAATTCAAGACATTTAAATTTAGATGTCAACTTAAATTAACTTGCCAGACTAAATTTAGTTTGTCCAGAAGCATAAAAGCTGTCTAGGCTCTCATTACAGTCAATGAAGATATAATCAACCCAGACAAAACAGTCTAGAGCAAATTCAGCTGACCAAGTGAAGGTGTCAACTGCAGCATGGGTGAATATTTGTCTGGTGTTCACTGACTTTATTAATAAGACCTCTATAAATGATAATGGCAGCTTAGACACGTGGTTTACCTGTGGACACATATATAGGAACAGAAGGTGCAGTCTGAAACTGAACCCTGTCACTGCCTTTTTAGACAGTTAAAACTAGGTGAGATAGATCACATAAAGTGACTTAGATCGCAATTGGGAAACTCACCTATTTAAAAAAAAAATAAGTTTAACTGTAATCCATAGAAAATTTAGATACTTGGGAGGGAGGAACACCAGCCATGCACATTGTGTGATGAGTATAGGCACAGCTTGCTTTTGTAGTTGGAAAAATAGCTTCAATGGTGAATGTTAGCAGGTAGGATATAGTTGGGTATATGTGTGTAGCTGAGTGAATGTCCAAAACTGAACTTCTGAACTCTCAGGCACAAGCCTGCCACTTGCTAGGTACAACTGGTACGGTTTGGCTGTAGATTTTTATAACACCTGGACTAAACATAACTGACACATCCTACATCCTCCAGTTAATGAAGAGACAAGGGACAGAACCACCAATTAATTATGAGGCTGATAAGACATTTGTTTCTGCAAAGTTTTTCTATTTAAAATGGCGAAACTGGGGGCTTCGTGTCTGAAAAGAAGAGGCAGTGCTGAGAAGTAAGATTCCTGAAGAGTTGGTGGGCTTAGAAAACAGAAGAGGGCCTGGAAAGAAGAAGATGAAGGTCACAGAGATGTAAGGAGTCAAATGTTGGGGACACCCAGGGATTTTGGCCAATGACACCTCAGACGGGTAACTGTGAGCAGCTGCACAACAGGAACCAACATGACTTTCTGCCCGACCTTCCCGGACCAGCAGTCATCTCCCTGCTGGGGAGAGAAGTTGAGACCAGCAAGCACAGCACTGTGGGGAGGGAGGAGCGACCACGTGAGATATAAACAAGTAGGGTAAGAGCTCTAGTCTTGTTAATTCTAAATAAACACCAGCATCCAGGTCCACTTCAGGTTGTGGCTTACTCTGTCTTACCTGTGGCAGTCTGGAAGACACCTATTAGGAAAAGGAGTTATACGGTTAGTGGACAATTCGGAATGAGCTTGCAGCGCACTTTTGTGCTTCAAAGGTATAGTACAATCATACAAAACTGGCAGAAAACTAAATAAGATCCAGAAAGTAAACTTTCTCCTTTTTAAAGCATAGATAAAAACAAAATTAGGAAAGGATACAGAAAAAAAAGCATGAAAATGATTGGATGATAGAAGATATTGCCTCCAAATGTGAGATTTAAAAAGCTCAGTTTACAAGCGATGAGTCCATTTATAATGTTAAAACATTATAAACATATTAACATAACGACATCTGAAAATAGTCCCTTAGCATTTTTTAATGTTATGGAAGCTTAAAATATTACATTAGAATAGGAAAATAACATAATTAGGACCATCAAGAATGGTACCTGCTAAATAAGCATAACCTTAGATCCTTTTTGTATGGATTTTTAGTATCATAAAACTGAGTGAAAGTATTGAAGAGTATATCACCTAACGCTGGATACTGATAGTTGGAAAAAAAGGGCATGTTGTTTTACGGGGAGGAATGCATATATATACATACACACATAAACACATATATGTGTGTTTATATATATTTGTACATGTATGCATGTATACTGTACATATATATAAAATGAACTTACTGGTGGAAACAAACTTCCGAAGAGATGTCAGTTTTCCATTCCTTGATGTCTTCACAGGAAGATCAGATGCCTCTTGGGGTGGTATATTTTTTTTGAAACTGAGATTATCGATCTGTAGAGGCAGTAACTAGGTAAAACTTAACAGCTTCCGACATTTAAGCTTCACTGGACTCCTTTAGTTCTCACACTTTGTGAATCTGCGCACGATAGATAGATTTGATACTCAGTGGAGACATTCTACAATGGTTCTTAATTGGACATTAGACATGTAATTGGAAGTGAAAACTTCCAGTAGCAGGTGGATAAAAGCATGAAAATTCATAATGCCTTGCCCAGGCTGCGTTGAGCTTCCCTCCCTGGGATAGCACAGGGAGCCGGCACCCAGTGAATGAGGGGGACCAGGAGGGACTCCCAGATGTGACCCGAAGGAGGCTTTCGCCCTGCATGTCCTTGGGTGCTGCAGGGAGCATCCTGGGCAGACGTAGCACTGGAGCACCCACGTCTCCCGTGGGAGAGGGGTGTGGGTGGGGACTGCCTGCAGAGCTACGTGTGCCTGAAACCCATACGGCCTGTGGGAGGATGCATGTGTGTGTGTGTGATGAATATTTTGGGGGATTAGCTAAAGCAGGTATTTCAAAATCTGCAGCTGTTTGTTCACATCTTGTAAGTGTCTAGTGTTGTGGTTTTTCTGTTTTACCACTAATACAGATCCGTAATGCAGGGTTCACTAACTGCCAGTTAATTATGTCGTTAATAAACCAATAAACTTCTAATTCTGATCTGATTTGAAGTCCATGAACGAAGCAGTTTTCACATGTGGCACCTGTGTGCGTCTCGGTGAGTGGCACGTAGCTATGTAGGTCTCATGGGTATAACACACAAATGTGTGTGTCCAGGCAACAATGTACACTGTCTAAGCATTCGGGTCTCCTCTGCTGTATACATGAGGAAAAAGCTACTAAGACCACCTGTATATTTCACATAATCAGTAAAAAAAGGCTGAAGATGGAAGCGTGTGTGTGTATCATAAAAATAACTCAAAAAGAAAAAATCAGATGAGAAGGAATTTTAAAATGGATGACTAACCTCAAATACACCACCTTGAAGGACACTCAAGTGGTATTGTGGTACCACAATATTTAGTGCTATTCAATTGAAGTGAAGGACAACTTTCTATAAGAAGTATGCTTACTAATGTAGAATTAGTGCACTTCTCTTTTTACTCAGTACAAAATGACTTTCTTTGATTATCCTCCCACACTCCTTTTAAAATAGGCCCATGAGTTATAGAGCTTCTAAATAGCTAGATTAGGTATTTTTAAAGGTCATAACGACATCTGAAAATAGTCCCTTAACATTTTTTAATGTTATGGAAGCTTAAAATATTACATTAGAATAGGAAAATAACATAATTAGGACCATCAAGAATGGTACCTGCTAAATAAGCATAACCTTAGATCCTTTTTGTATGGATTTTTAGTATCATAAAACTGAGTGAAAAAATCAAAGGTCAGTTTTAGTAATCCCAGGTTTAAGTGCAAAAAGTGTCATTGTAGTTTAGTGAAGTTTAAAGAAAAAAAAAAGAATCAGTGTTCTTTAGGTCTCTGTTAAGGACAGAAAGAAAAAAAGAAAAAAAAAAGGAAAAAAATCCCTACAGTATTATTTCATGTAGCTTCCTTCATCCTTCTAAAACCTGACAGTCTTTACTCAGACCGGTCGTACAGTTTTGGAGATATTGAAGAAAGAATAGGAAATCTAGAAGATAACTTTTTCCAGGCAATTTGAAATGGGGAGATGCTGCCTCTCATTATCCTGCAGTCTATTAGTATATTTGAATATATACTCAACTTCAAAACCAAAAAAAGTGCCTTTCCCTTGGCCTCCCTTAGCACACTTTTTAATTTAAACCCCTAACTCTTAAGAAATGAAGTTGAGTTCTTAAAAATGAAGTAGATTCTTCAGGGCTGTCTTGGTCAAACACGCGATGGTTCGGTTGGAGCTGCAGCAGCAGTAGGCAAGGGACACCTGGGTCCTCTGCAGAGCGTAAGGTTTATCTCACGTCGCAGCGTGTATTCGGTGAGGCTCCCGTGCCTGTTCCACCAAGCTAGACCCAGGTCTGTGTCTCAGTTGTGCAGCTTTAAAGCTCACCTGTTGCCTTTAGCCCAGACACTGACTGTAACACTGATGAGTCCAGTATCTCGAGGAGATAATTAGTGTTTTGGAAATTTTTTTCAGACATCAGTAATTGCTGAAGTGCCTAAATAGAAAATGTGTGCTCCTATTTCCCTGAACAGAAAGCATCAAGGAAAGGAATTCTGGTACCTGGAAAGAAAGGAGGGATGCAACTTCTCAGTGGTATGCTGTACAAAATATGCTCTAAAAAAATCAAATTTCATCAAATCATTTCTAATGCTTTAGTCCTACATACTTTGATATGTACTGTATTTCACTGTGAAAATGGCAAAGTATGTTACTGTTTTAAAGACAGAGAGTAAATATGAATGTTTTCTCCCCTAAGCCAAAAAGATGGAGGAGTTTTTAGAATGCTGTGGAGGCAAAGAAAATTAGCCTGTGACAAATCTGACTAGATTTTTATATCATTAGTACTACAAATTATTGTATGTGATTATTATATGAATGGATTCAGTCCTGTATTTGTTTTAAACTATTTTTAACCCTCACACATATGTTAATTATTTATAACTGAAATTGTTAAGGGAACATAGATAAGTGAAAGAAAGGCTCCCGGAACTTTCCTAATTGACTATCTGCTAGAAAGTAATGGCAAACTTAGATACTTGAACTGAGCAGTCATTTAAATCTGAAAGTAAAAATTGAATTAATCTGTATTCTGTCTCTACAATCTAAAGGCTACTTTAAATTTAAAATGTATGCATTGCCACAGCTTTACAAATGTTATGTATTCATTACTTTACATACTGGTTTTTTCCACTAGAAAATTGTGCCAATAGAGACTGCTTGTAGTGGAGAAATGTATCATCAAAACCTGTTTCTTTCTCTCTAGATATTAAATGTGAACATTCCTCCAAAACAAAGCAGTTAAAAGGCACTGAAAGTGCCTTTAAAAGTTAATTTTCAGTCTTTTTCTTTTTACCATAACCAGTAAGAGGCAATCATGATTTCCCACACCTGAAAGACTGGCCACTGGAAAAATGTATTTCATACTGCATTGTCATTGTTCATCTCAGGGTACATTAAGCTGCAGATGTGTTACATTAAACAGCAAACGTGCTAGCTTTGCCTGTGGAAAAGACACTTTTATAAAAACTTAATAATCTTTTTTATATTGTTTCTATAAATTCATCAACAAACAAAAATCAAATTCTCGAATACATCCTTTTTGTGAAACATTCATTTATATAAGTAGACATAAAAGAATTCTCAAGTCCCTGTAACAATTAGATCTGTTAGTACATGTTGGTGAAATCAGAACACTTCATTGCAAGTGCTTGCAAGTGCTGGGAGGAGTTCAGATCCACGTAATTGAATTTCACCCACTTAAGGTAAGTCAAAGTCAAGAGCCCCTTCAACACTGAAATCAGATTGCAGAGGGTTCAGCTATTCCAAATATGTAGACTAGTCTAGGGTCTAGAAGATACAATCACCTTGTCAACAAGTGTACCAAAATATAATAAGCCTGAACAAAGATTCAAAGCTGAGAAACTGATGTTGTAAACTTCTTGATGGACATTTAAATCTAAGCGATTGTGCATAAAAGTAAGCTTTTTTTCTGTGTGTGTGGTGGGATTTTTTGTTTGTTTTAAGTTGAACAAACAGTTATCAACATAATTATAAGGTATCATATGCATATGTTATCATGATTCTTCTCTTTAGTTGACTTTGAGAATTAGTTTATGTCATTTACATGGAATTCTTTTCTCATGGAAATGCTCTTACTGATTACAAGGACTCAGATAACAACATGGTGGTATGTAAACATTATTATCTGATTCATTCAAGTTCATTCTCTGCATTCCTTTCTTTCTCTTCATGTTTTATACTCTGGGCATATTTGTTATGTTAGACATATTCTGTTACACAGCAAACAGCTATGTGTGCTGCGTAACATTTATTGATTCCATCTGTTTTATTGAAATCATGGATGGTCCAAATGTTAGTTAAAATCTGTTTGTTATCAACAAACTGGTTTTATGAAGACACAAGAATGGCTTCTCGTTGTTAAATACCTCAAATGATGTCTTGGAATGCAGAAAATAGACATAAAGATATTTACAAAGGCAAATAGAATAGCAATGATTAACATCTTTATTACAGCATTGTGATGTCACCTATATCCACGTGGGTGAAGGCACTGTAGACGAACAACAGGAAGTGAGGAAGACAGATATAATGGACAAAAATAATTATGCAAAGGACCATGAGCTCATACAACCTTTTGGTGAATGCTTTTACTATATAAAATCATAAACAGTCAAACATACCTATGAGTCTCTTTATGGGCTACTGTGATTTAAATTTGTGGGTGAAAAATTCCATTAGTTCAATGAATGACATATTATTTTTACCTGCAAAATTCAGACAAGACTTTCTGGTGTAAGCATGATCACCACTGTGGGCAAAAGAGAGTGCTTTGCACACACTGAAGGAAGCGTTAAGGCTGCATTCAGAAAACCTGTGCCACCGTTTCTCTGTAAAAGAGTGGGTTGTCAATGCTGTTCATATTTACCTACAGGGACCTTGATTATATCAGTTACGGCTTTTTAAAAATTCAGAGAACAGGGATGATTTGCGAACGAGAGAACAGATCTCACCGAAGGTCATTTACCTTATTTTCTGTCTTCCAACAGGATATTGTAGACTTTGCTAACGTTGGCTCTTAGGGGATATCAGGAAACTGCATCTTGCAGAGGGTGTCTGTGTGTAGTTGGTGGTGGGATGGATACTCCTGACCTGATGACCATTACATACGACTGGAATAGTGGGGAATCTCAACACGGTGATGCTCCCTCTTCGTCTTACATCTGTATGATGAAGCACACAAGGCAGAGTCTTCATTGCTAATATGGCTCATGACAATAATGAAAGTCTTCCTTTATCAAAACAGACCTCTTGCTGCTATTACATGCTTTAGAGCACAATATTATGGTAAGCATTTTCTGGTTGCCAGTAACAAGACTCTCAACTCATTGAAGTTACAATTAGAGAATTTTAATATGCTTGTTTTTTAATGGTTGCACCACAGAATGAAAATATTCACACTGATCCAAAATTATTTTTTGTTTGGTCTACATCTTGGAATGAAAATATCATTGAAATTGCTTGTGCAGAACAGTTTCTATTAAAGCAACGCAATTCATTATTTTATAAACTTTATTAAAATTAGTTATGTACATTTAATATTGAAATATCTTATTTTTAAAAAGTGTTTTTTCAACTAACGTGTTTTGACATGAAAACATTTTTTCCAGTTGAAACACTTGTTTCAGTCAACCTAAATGAGTATTTTGTCTAAAGAAATGGTTTCATCTGACAGATTTCACCCATTCAAGGGATAATCAGACTTCAGGTATTACACCAATAGAAAGCAGGGAAACACAGACACCGTTAGAGAAGGGATGCATTTTGCAAAGATGTACATGCAAAGGGCGATGTGAAAATGAACAGGCTGGAAAAGAGCAAGTCAGTGATGCTCCAAAAGGACTTGGGAGAGACTGCAAAGAGCAGAGCAGGCAAAGCTGGGGGACAGCACAGCAGGAGGTGAAGCTGTGTGTGTGCTAAAACATACTGCTCTGATGACCATCCTGTTATGGGGTTTGGCACTTAGCCATATGTCCATGACCGCTTCTTTTGGGTTTATGTGGCAAGGTTTTGGGGGGAGGGCTACAGGGGTGGCTTCTGTGAGAAGACACCAGCAGCTGCTCCCATGTCAGACAGAGCCAGTTCCAGCAGGCTCCAAGATGGACCCACTGCTGCAAGAGAGAGCCGTCCCCAGCCATTTCCAGGATGGCCCTGCCGCTGCCCAAAGCTGAGCAAACCAGCACTATTGGTAGCACCTCTGTGATAACATAATTAAGAAAGAGTAAAAAGTGCTGCATGACAGCTGGGAGAGAGGAGTGAGACCATGGGGGAGAAC